>NW_026973736.1:312500-337500 GCF_035594125.1 Scylla paramamosain
CCAGGCTTCACTCACATGCCGCGTCAAGAAAATATCTGATTAAGTCTGTAAATCTGAAGTGTAGTTTGCATCATATTCCGCTGACACGTGTAGTTCCTCCATCCAGTATTAATGAAGCGAATGAAACAAGGTGTGACTGGCATTCATCTCAAGGCACAACTGACGCGGCGCCCACTTGATCCCGCGTCCCTAGTGACTAAGGTTGACACATCTTGGCCACATGATCCCTGTAAATTTACCAGTGACTCCGGTACCAGATGACCATTCAGTACCAGTGATCCTTGTGCCAAATATTCTACAGGAGTACCAGTAATAAGTCACCCCCTACAGCCCTAGTAGCTCATGACCCAAGTAGACTCACAAGCACCCCGTTACTGTGTGGCATGTTACTCGTATGTGTCTCATGTTCCCTCAGCCGTCATCACTTTGGTTTGATAACACTGTCCCTTGCCACTGTTATGAGGAGACGATCAGCAGGACACAGGAATTGCGACGGAGTGCAAATGGCAGACACTGGAGACAAGCGTGGCCCGTCCCTCGCCTTGTGACCGTGCTTGTACCAATAACTGCCAGCAATGAATGACATATGTGCCAAAGCTCCCGGCACCACACACAGCCAGCCCATCACACGCCTTCAGAATGTCCCTCCCCCACCTCCACACGCCTGTCTGAAAGCCGTCCCGGTGTCAGCTCCATCAAATCTTGTTTTGTAACTCCCCTCAAGCCTCCCCTTCCCTTCAGTCTCCCCAGGATCACCACACCAGCTGTTCCCTCGCCGTGTTTCTCAGAGTTGCTCATCACTCCCAGAAAAAGAGCTTAATTATGACGCTACTATGTAAAGCCACGAAACTGAAATCTGTGAAGAAAGATGGAGAAATGTTTCAGCATTACAGTGAAATCCCTGCACACACCACGCCCCGTGTGTGCACACACCGCACCGCTTAAAGGTAACATGGGGAGGAGGAAAAAAGGAGAAAATAGACGTGGAATAATACTTAAAAGAGGATAGAGGACAATAAAGAGGACAAGGCGAATAAAAGAAAGAAATATTGCGAATTACGTGCGAAGGGAAGCATGAGAGAGAGAGAAAGATAAACAGATGAAAGAGTAAAAATTTACCCACACTACCATATTTGATTCATATTTTGTCTTGACCTAATTGCTCATGGAATTTAATTAACTAATGTTTTGGGCATTGCTGAACATTGTTTTGAGTAATATGAACAAATTCCTCTGTATGACTTTCAGTTACATATTGGGAGAAAAAAAAAAAAGTTTCTTTCTGGTCAGCCTTTGGGACACAAACTGCTGTAATAAATTTTATTTCTTGAACATTGGTTTTACTTTGTTGAGGAAGGAGGGTTAGGTTAGGTTAGGTTAGTTAGGTTAGGTGATTGTTAGCAGTGCTTAAAACCCCTGCAGTTGTATAAAAAGAAGTTTGCTCTTGTGTACATGTATTTAATTATTGGTGCCGTTACAAAATTTACCCATATAGTCAATAAACATAACCAAGAACCAACTAAGCAATGGATTATAAATAGGAGTATGTACAGTACCTCTGGCAGTCAGGTCTGAGACAATGACCACTGCAGTGCTAGATAACATTATTGTGCTCTAATGCATTCATGATTTACACCAAGTTGATTTGGCTTTACATGTGAACTTCTAAGTGGATGATAATTGCAACATTCATATCCATGCAGGTGGGGGCCTCCAGATGAGACAACACACACTGCTGTGGAGTTGGTCATGCTGTGGATGTTGTCTCACACAACATTTGCAGGACTGCCATACCCTGAAAGTGATGGCACCACACTGCATAAGTAAACTAACAAAGGTCAAATTACATTTTGTAAATTAATGCTGTTTTTAAGTGCAGTACTGTAATGTAACAATAATTGTGCTACAGCATCATCTTCCATGGGGCTGGCAGCATCATGTCCAACACTCATCTTCATGAATGTTCATCTGCACATTTGCTCATCAACTCAGCAAAACCATGTGATAAACACAGACATGACTAGGTTGACTGCTAATTAAAAGAAAAATTTGTCAATAAAAACATCACTCAAAGAATACCAGCTTATTCTCTACCTGCAGTAATGACAGCTTTTTTTTTTTTTTTTTCTCCAGAAGTGTCAGGGCCTCTAGGACCACAGCCTTCCACCAGCAGTGGTGTTGGAGCCATCCAACCCTCTTCTGCTGGTGTCGCTGGGTCCACAGGGGCCTCTGGATTTGACAATGCTGTATCATCTGCAATGGATGAGAAGATCTTTGTTCAAATTATGCTCATTATAGATGACTACATGCAATGGTGAATAACATGTTAACATGTATTCAGTTGTGTCCTCCAGTACAATGAACACTGATTATACAACTCCTGCCAGTAAGTCTGTTGTTCTTGCTACTCTGACCTAATTTTTTATTTTATTTTTTTATTATATTTATTTATTTTTTTTTTGAGGAATACATCTCTGAGGCATATAAAGTGTTGATTCCATAAGTGCATCACACCACCAGCCTGGGTACAGTATAGCAGAAAGGTCCAAGGAGCAAATGAGGTAAAAGGACACAGCAAGATAGCGTGACATGTAACTTGAAATACCACTTACTTTGTAACTTGAGGTGTAGTCATGTTTGCTTCTAAACTGTATTTCAGATGGCCACTCTGACTTGGAAGTTCTCTCTCAAGCACAGGAAACCCAACAGCAGATTAGTCTGAGTATGGACGAGCTGGTGATGGTGCAGCTGGCTGTACAAAACATGTCCCAGGCACTTTGACAATCTGTTGAAGTGCAGAGGAACATTGTGCATTCATTGCAGCAGCTGGTAACACTTACTGAGCACTTCATTAATGCCAACACCACCCACCAATAATTTATAGCATTTTAATGTTTACCTTTCATAAGTTTACCTTTATTAAGTTAAGTTATAAGACTAAGTTATCAAATTAAGTTATATTAAGCAATATTTCTTTTCTGTAGAATTAAGTTGTAGCAATTCTATCATTAACCTCGAGCAGCATGTTAATGTTAGTGCAATATAATACCAAACTTCACTGTGATACCTACAATGCTTCTGTGTTACTTAAAATACAAAAGTAAGATTAGTGTTTTGTGGTGACCTGCTGGTGGACATTTCTGTAAATAAGTTTATTTACTTTTTTTTTTTTTTCAGGATGTGAACTATACTCATATATGTTATATTTTTCTTTTTCTTGCAAAGACTTTGGTAATTGGTAATTTTATTTTATTTTTAAATAAATCTACAGCACTTTTTTAATCTATTTGTGTTATTCATACCTAATACTAGCAAGCCACTTAAGTATTTGATGAATTTAAATGTTGCACTGATCTCTTTCATTTAGTATGCAGTGATACATGGAAAACCATTATTTCACTCATTACATGATTACTGACCTCACTTCCTTACTTCAGTGCTGGAAGAAGTTTTGTATGATTTCTTGCTACACAATTCTGCCTGAAGCACACTGACCCCTCTACAGCACAGCAGGGTTGGTATCAGCATGGGGCACTGTTTCATCCTCAAGAGGTGGTAGCTGTAAGCAGACTTTTGTGAGGGTCTGAGAGGTCTAGGGACTGGAACCTAACTGTTCCATTTGTTTAAAGTTATATTGTAGAGGAACAGTCATGTAGTTTGACATTTAGCATTCTGATGATCTAAAACTAGCCCAAACCATAATGACTTTCAGACATCTTTGTAGGAAAAAAAAAAAAAAAGAATGTTTATTTTTGTTAAATGATGGTACACTTCTGACAAATTTCATTACCCCAACAACAAGTGTAAGAACATTCATGACTGTACTCGGTTAAATCTAATGTCCATGATACAGATATATCCTGTCAACTACCAGAAAAATAGTGACAAGTACATATGTCATCAGGAACTTGATGCAGCAGTTGTGTAGGAGCAGGCAAGTATTAATTATTTTGACACACTTGATGGGTCTGTACTGCAAGCCACCTCCACAAGAGTGCAGGCACCTGTGAAAAGTGAGATTTCATACTACAAGAGGATTCATTACTTATAAAAGAGTATATCAAGTGTTCATTTATAACTAATGTCAAGGCTTATCACACTATGTTTTCTTATGCAATACCAGTAACCATGTGCAGTCACATGAAAATCAATAAAATACATGGTTGGGTAAACATGTGATGCAATAATGCTATATACCTGGCAATCTGGAGCAGTAGCTGAGGATCACTTCACTTGCATCACAAACAAGTTGGATGTTCAGAGGGAGTGATACCTTTTCCAGTTCAAGTAGAGGGCCTCATCCACACTTTGCTCCTTCATGGTAATGTGGCTGCCTGTGCACACAAAAGAAACTATTACATGATCATGTTACACAGTAGCTACATATATAGGAGGAGGCAGTAGACACCTGCCGAAACGATAATTACTCCCAGTGAGGTCTAAAGCACTGTTCAGGGGGTGCTGTGAACTTATCATTAAACCCAGCTGTGACCTCACTGAACGTTTCCCTTTGTGTCTCACAACACAAGGGGGTAGTCACAGCCTGCCCTCTAAAGACAACTCTCTTCCTCCACACAAAACTACAAGCACCTAATAACACACACACCCTTCACTCAAAAAATTTTAAAATCATGGCGACTCCTACACCAGCCTCGGAGTCCCCATCTGGGGAGGGGACCATAAATGTCCCCAGGTCGGACTGCCTTTCCGTCGACGACCCTAAGTGTCTTGACACCCCCCTCAACTTTTTCTTCATTAACTTCTGCAACATTCGCGGTCTAAGATCTAATTTTCAATCTGTAGAACACCACCTCTCCTCCTCTAAACCTCATCTTCTTTTCCTCACTGAAACTCAGGTGTCTGAGGCAACTGACAGTAGCCCCTTTTCTGTTCCCTCCTACTTTCTCTATCCTCATTTTCGATCCAAAGCTGGATGCTGCGTTTATGTGCGCAATGACTTAACCTGCTCTCGTGCCCACGCTCTTGAATCTTCCGAGTTTTCCACCATCTGGCTACGACTACAGAGTCATTCTCATACTAAATTTATCTGTGCTGTATACCTCTCTCCTAACTCCTCTGACTATAAGAAATTCTTTGACTACTTAACTTCCAAAGTGGAGCACATTCTGACCCTCTTCCCTTTTGCAGAGATCTCCATTCTTGGAGACTTCAATGTTCACCACCAGCTTTGGCTTTCCTCTCCCTTCACTGACCATCCTGGTGAACTAGCCTACAACTTTGCTATCCTCCATGACCTAGAGCAATTGGTGCAACACCCTACTCGTATTCCTGACCGTCTTGGAGATACGCCCAACATTCTTGACCTTTTCCTGACCTCTAATCCTTCTGCTTATGCTGTCACCCTTTCTTCTCCGTTGGGCTCCTCCGATCACAATCTCATATCTTTATTTTGTCCTATCACTCCAATCCCTCCTCAGGATCCCCCTAAGCGAAGGTGCCTCTGGCGTTTTGCCTCTGCTAGTTGGGGGGACCTGAGGCGGTATTTTGCTGATTTTCCTTGGAATGACTACTGCTTCCGTGTCAGAGACCCGTCTTTGTGTGCTGAGCGCATAACAGAGGTGATAGTGTCTGGCATGGAGGCGTACATTCCTCACTCTTTTTCTCGTCCTAAACCTTCTAAACCTTGGCTTAACACAGCTTGTTCTCGTGCTATACATGATAGAGAAGTGGCCCACAAAAGGTACTTAAGCCTTCCTTCACCAGAATCTCATGCACTTTATATTTCTGCCCGGAACCATGCCAAGTCTGTTCTCCAACTAGCCAAAAACTCCTTCATTAACAGAAAATGTCAAAACCTTTCAAGATCTAACTCCCCTCGTGATTTCTGGCATCTAGCCAAAAATATCTCCAATAACTTTGCTTCTTCTTCTTTCCCTCCTCTACTTCAACCAGATGGCACCACTGCTATCACATCTATTTCTAAAGCTGAACTCTTTGCTCAAACCTTTGCTAAAAACTCTACCTTGGACGATTCTGGGCTTGTTCCTCCCTCTCCTCCACCCTCTGACTACTTCATGCCTCGTATTAAAATTCTTCGTAATGATGTTTTCCATGCCCTCGCTGGCCAAAACCCTCAGAAGGCTTATGGACCTGATGGGGTCCCTCCTATTGTTCTCCGAAACTGTATGCCTCCGTGCTTGCACCTTGCCTAGTCAAACTCTTTCAGCTCTGTCTGTCAACATCTACCTTTCCTTCTTGCTGGAAGTTTGCCTACATTCAACCTGTTCCTAAAAAGGGTGACCACTCTAATCCCTCAAACTACCGTCCTATTGCTTTAATTTCCTGCTTATCTAAAGTTTTTGAATCTATCCTCAACAGGAAGATTCTTAAACATCTATCACTTCACAACCTTCTATCTGATCGCCAGTATGGGTTCCGTCAAGGCCGCTCTACTGGTGATCTTCTGGCTTTCCTTACTGAGTCTTGGTCATCCTCTTTTAGAGACTTTGGTGAAACTTTTGCTGTTGCCTTGGACATATCAAAAGCCTTTGATAGAGTCTGGCACAAAGCTTTGATTTCCAAACTACCCTCCTACGGTTTCTATCCTTCTCTCTGTAACTTCATCTCAAGTTTCCTTTCTGACCGTTCTATTGCTGCTGTGGTAGACGGTCACTGGTCTTCTCCTAAATCTATTAACAGTGGTGTTCCTCAGGGTTCTGTCCTGTCACCCACTCTCTTCTTATTATTCATTAATGATCTTCTAAACCAAACATCTTGTCCTATCCACTCCTATGCTGATGATACCACCCTGCACTTTTCCACGTCTTTTCATAGACGTCCAACCCTTCAGGAGGTAAACATATCATGCAGGGAAGCCACAGAACGCCTGACTTCTGATCTTTCTAAAATTTCTGATTGGGGCAGAGCAAACTTGGTATTGTTCAATGCCTCAAAAACTCAATTCCTCCATCTATCAACTCGACACAATCTTCCAGACAACTATCCCCTCTTCTTCAATGACACTCAACTGTCCCCCTCTTCTACACTGAACATCCTCGGTCTGTCCTTTACTTATAATCTGAACTGGAAACTTCACATCTCATCTCTAGCTAAAACAGCTTCTATGAAGTTGTGTTCTGAGACGTCTCCGCCAGTTTTTCTCACCCCCCCAGCTGCTAACTCTGTACAAGGGCCTTATCCGTCCATGTATGGAGTATGCTTCACATGTCTGGGGGGGTTCCACTCATACTGCTGTTCTAGACAGGGTGGAATCAAAAGCTTTTCGTCTCATCAACTCCTCTCCTCTAACTGACTGTCTTCAGCCTCTCTCTCACCGCCGCAATGTTGCATCTCTAGCTGTCTTCTACCGCTATTTTCATGCTAACTGCTCTTCTGATCTTGCTAACTGCATGCCTCCCCTCCTTCCGCGGCCTCGCTGCACAAGACTTTCTTCTTTCTCTCACTCCTATTCTGTCCACCTCTCTAACGCAAGAGTTAACCAGTATTCTCAATCATTCATCCCTTTCTCTGGTAAACTCTGGAACTCCTTGCCTGCTTCTGTATTTCCACCTTCCTATGACTTGAATTCCTTCAAGAGGGAGGTTTCGAGACACTTGTCCACCAATTTTTGACCACTGCTTTGACCCTTTTAGGGACTGGCATTTCAGTGGGCATTTTTTTTTATTAGATTTTTGTTGCCCTTGGCCAGTGTCCTTCCTACATAAAAAAAAAAAAAAAAAAAATTAATATATATATATATATATATATATATATATATATATATATATATATATATATATATATATATATATATATATATATATATATATATATATATATATATATATATATATATATATACATAAAATATGAAAACTTTTTAATGCTTAACAGGAACTTGAGGCTGTGAGATACCTTTCACTCAAAGGAAACACCGATGAAGTGATAGATTATAACAACAGCACTAAATTTAAAATAAAATACATTATTGTTAATCTTACCATCAATGGCCCCAATAACCGTTAGGAAATTTTTAATCCTGAAGAACTGGTGTGCAGTTCTCCTTTGATCAAGGTGTGTTGGAGGCATCTTGATTTCCTGCACTGACTTATCACTCAACACGGTGCACACACACACTTGAAGACCCTGCTGACACTTGCTTGCATAGGTCCTGAAAGCAGATTATAAGCCATTAGTTTTCATTTTATTTATTTATTTATTTTAAATAAGATATATGTTTCTGCTGTAAGAGAGAGAGAGAGAGAGAGAAAAAAAAAAAAAACAGCAGCAATGTAATGTGATCCTTGTAGCTGTAGTACAGTGTTGTTTCCATGAGTGCAGCCGTATTCACGCACACATTACATCTGTCAACTTTTTTTGCCAGCAGTATAATAAATCAAGTTATCCTCAAGACAGTGTTAGAAACATGTCAGAAATAAACCTACAAGTCTAGAAATATTTGTACACATGAATAATAATGTGGTGTGTGAGGAAGGGACAGCCCCAGGGGTACTTGACAGCAGGTTTGGTAAGGTTGGCATCATCCCTCATCCCTCCTTATCAATTGTGCACTCACATATTTTGACACTATTAACTAATCTTGGCATGTTCCTAACACTGGATTACAACTTTATAAACTGTGGCATGCAGCAGGTTGACTTTTATGCCTTTTATCCTTGAAAGTCAGCCACACTTAAGTATTATTCACCACACTGAACATCAGTTTATTCACCTACAAAAGTTATTTATGGGATATTATGCAATTTGTTTACACAAAAAGTAGTGGTAATTGTTTGGAGTCCTCTCTTGTCCTTATTACACGTCTATCCTCTTCCATTCTTTCACATATACAGTACCTCTTGATAAACCTGAAACATATATGTACCCCCATCCTTCAGGGGTTCCACAGGTTATGCTAACTTATATTAGTGTCCTTAAGGGTGGGTCTAGCCCCTGTGGTTATGTTGGATTAGGTAATGTTTCTTATAAAAGTGTACGGTGACTAACCTAATCTCTGGGGGGCCTTCGCCCATCCCTTGGACTCCCTGAAGGGCAGGGGCACTTCTTCCTCGCCTTAAAGTTACGTTTTATGTGTATCTAAAGGTATATGCGAAGAATGTAAGAGAATAGACCATTAATAAGGTCAGGGAAAGGGCTCCCTGATAACTTCCACAACAGCCAGCCCCTGTACTGAAGCATGCAACACCAGTATCATCTTACCAGCAGTGTCTCCAATGACGTTTTGGAAGGGCCCACTGGCAAACAGTCTCTGGGCCAGCAGAACCTGGGTGTGAGTTGGTAATGCCTGGCTATGCCTTGTCCTTCTCTCCAGCTGAGGCTGCATCTCCTCAAACAAGAGGTTTAGTAGGTCTGCCGCGGGAAGCGATATTTGATCATGAGCTCATTATCACTCAATGCCAAGGGGTCGTGGCGATCCTGAAAGCGCCTTTCTTGCCTCAAGGCACGAACGTGGTAGTATGTTAAGAAAATATCCAATATATGCACAAGAAACGACGAAAACAATACGTAATCACAGTACACACTTGTTAGTGGGTGGGGGAATGGGGAGTGCGCACGTGTGGGACAAATCAGCCTCTTCATTTGTTTTCAGTGTTCCATGCAAGATTTCACTTTATGCATCACAAAACCATGCTTCCTTGCTGGTAAAGCTTGTAAACAATTAAAAAAAGGTTATTTTGTGCACATAAATATTTATATAAGAGTTTTCAGGCGAGGTGGACCTACATCACCTCAGGAGGTTGTAACTTTACAACCTTGCTACTATGGCAACACCAACCTCTTATGCGTTCGTGGATACCATATGGCGGTCCGAGGTTGATAATGGGCGCTGATCGCAGTTTGTTAAAAGTAGCAACCGTTTCGTGGATCTGGCCCCTGGATGCTTAAGAGAGAGAGAGAGAGAGAGAGAGAGAGAGAGAGAGAGAGGGAGAGGGAGAAGGTGATGGGGAGAGTAAGAGGGGAAGGTGAGAATGTCAGTCAGGTGATGTTTAGGTAAATGGAAGGTGATAGGGAAAGATTACGGTGTTTGTGAAAAGAAAGATAAGAAAAAGTGAGAGAGAGAGAGAGAGAGAGAGAGAGAGAGAGAGAGAGAGAGAGAGAGAGAGAGAGAGAGAGAGAGAGAGAGAGAGATGACAGGTTATGTCAAGGAAATATGGAAGAGAAATGACGAAGAGTGAAGGAAATTTGAGCGACACACAGCAAATGTACGAGGGAAAATATAAAAGAAGAAATGAGGAAGAGAAAAAAATGAAGAACTATAAAAAAAAAAAAAACAGACGAGAAATAAGTGAGAAAGGAAAGAAGTGAGGGAAAGATGTAATATTAAGGCGAACACACACACACACACACACACACACACACATCAGACAAACCAACAAGAATTGAATGAACCGTCACCATCACCATCATCATCATCAGCACATTATCACAGCACAGCCATCACAGTCGCATCACCTTCAAATCACCACCTCCCCCTTTCTCCTCCTCCCTCTCCCTCCCCTCTGCTCTCCCCACCTTCAATTTTCGAGAGAGAGAGAGAGAGAGAGAGAGAGAGAGAGAGAGAGAGAGAGAGAGAGAGAGAGAGAGAGAGAGAGAGAGAGAGAGAGAGAGAGAGAGAGAGAGATCGTATCAGTATGTTTCCCCCAACCCCCCGACAAAATTACCCAGGTGAAGAAAAAATGGGAAACAAAAACAAGGGTCAGCTGGAGGAAAAGGGAGGAAAAGGGAGGAAAGGTAAGGGGAATAGGAGAAGGGAAGAAGGGAGTAGGAATGGTGAAAGAGGGAGGGGGTGACAGGAAAGGGCTCACATATTAGTTTCCTGCTGTCATGGTGATTCTCTCTCTCTCTCTCTCTCTCTCTCTCTCTCTCTCCTTGCAAACTTAATGGACTGTCATAGCATCATTAGCACTCAAAGGATTAACAGGTAAAATATATAAATTCTATCTTTCTTTTCTTCTCTCTCTATTAACCCAAACATTTTTTTTTTTGCAATAGTATCCAGAATTACCAAAGAATACCCATACCAATAAAATATATAAACTTTGTAATGAATCAACCTTTCCCCTTGAGTAATTACAAACGTGACAAAAGCCAATCACACACCAAACAACACAAGATAAAGAGTTGTGATTGGTCTTCCCTCTGAGTGTTACCACCTCCAGGCAAGACGAGACCAGACCCAGGCCCGCAGGAAGCAACACAAGGCAGGCTACACACACCACTGAATCACGCAGCTACGGACGTACTGCACCAGCCAATCAGCGCTCACTTTACAAACACTCCTTGCATCGTATCCTCCCTCCTGCATTTCTAATTCGACTCTACTTTCCTCCATTCCTCTAACCTGTTTCCTCCCTCTCTCTCCCTCCCTTCACCCTTCAGTTTCCTTTCTTTCCCTCTCCATGTCTTTTTTTTTTTCTCTCTCTCTCTTCCTTCTTCCTAACTTTTCCTCCTCTTTCCAGTTTCCTTTCCCCTCCATCTTTCCCTCTCTTCTCTCCTCTCTTTTCTCCTCACCTACCTCTCCTCTGAATACACGAAAGAAGTGAGAATGAAAAGAGAAGAAAAGAAAGGAGAGGAAGGGGAGAGAAATATTGGACTAAGAGGAGTTGGAGGAGGAAGAGGAGGAGGAGGAAATGAAGGAAAGAGGGAAGGAAAGAGAGCAGAGAGGGAGAAGAGGGAGAAAAATGTGAGATGGAGGTAGAGGAGAGATAGGAGAAAGAGAAGGAGATAGAGGAGGAGTAGGAGGGAAAGGAAATCAGAGAGAAGAGACGAAGAAGAATGAAGAGGGAAGAAAGAAATAAGTAGGAGAGAGAGAGGGAGGGGAAGGGAAGGGAAGAGAAGAAAAGTGAGGAGGAGGAGGAGAAAGAGGTGTAGGAGGAAGGAGGAGAAAAGAAGAGAAAATGGAAGAGAGAGGAAAGTAACACGTAGGAGAAAGAGAGAAAGGTAAAACAGAGAAGGAAGGAAGGAGGAGGAGGAGGAGGAGGAGGAAGTAGGAAAAGGAAGGTGGAAGAAAAGGAAAGCAGAGAGAGAAGAGAAGAAGAAAGAAATACGTAGGAGAGAGAGAAGTGTAGAACAGAGATGGGAGGAGGAGGAAGAGGAGAAACAAGAGAAGGAGGAGGAGGATGGGGGAACAGGTCGCCTTGCTTCACTTACCTGCATAATTAATAAGATGCAAATTTGCGAGCAGTGATAAGTAAGGTTGACACAGGAGACAAAACCCTTCCACACCTGCAACAATTAGGCCTCCTCTCCCTAACACTCGGAGAGCCTACTGCAATTCCGCTGGAGAAGGAGAGGCTGGCTGAATCTCACTCACTTTCAATCTCTCTCTCTCTCTCTCTCTCTTACTCTGTGATTTAATTGCTTGTTTATATTGTAAGTGTTTGTTGTTGTTGTTGTTATTGTTGTTGTTGTGGGTGTAGTTAAGGGTAAAAATTTAGGTTTTGTAAGTGACTGCAGGTTGTGACGTTAAAACCTGTTTGTTGTTGTTGTTGTTGTTGTTGTTGTTGTTGTTTTGTGCGAGTGTTTTCTTTTGTTTTACGTTGACTGGTATTTTCGGAAGGTTGTTTTTATTAATTTATTTATTTTTAACTATTATTATTGTTATTTATTTATTTATTTTGTGTGTGTGTGTGTGTGTGTGTGTGTGTGTGTGTGTGTGTGTGTGTGTGTGTGTGTGTGTGCTTGCTTCCGAGGGTTCTTATTGAAAAAGAAATGTATTACCTCCTTTGTGTGTTTTACTTCTTTTCTGTTCTTTAAGTAACGTGTTTTTCTTCTTTATTACATTAATGGAGTGAGTTCTGTTTTCTGTTCTTTAAGTAACGTGTTTTTCTTCTTTATTACATTAATGGAGTGAGTTCTGTTTTCTCTTCTTTAAGTAACGTGTTTTTTTTCTTTATTACATTAATGGAGTGAGTTTTGTTTTCTGTTCTTTAAGTAACGTGTTTTTTCTTCTTTATTACATTAATGGAGTGAGTTCTGTTTTCTGTTCTTTAAGTAACGTGTTTTTCTTCTTTATATGTTAAAGGAATGAGCTCCGGTTATCTTTATTCACGTATCCATTTTATTTCCTTTCTTAGTCGCGTTTTCTGTTACGCTGCACCTCCACGTATTTTCCTTCCCAAGTCAAGTGTTTCTTTGTTACTGTTTTGTAACTGTCACCCCACCAGCTCCAGCCATCACCTCGCCACCATCTCCCGAGCCATCACCTCATCAGTACCTCCCCACTTATCGCCCCCAAAGTAACCCCAGTACCTTCCAGGTCATCACCCCAGTCACCCTCCCACTCATCCCAGTCGCCCCCACTCACCTACCTACAACAATACACCCTAATATCCCTTTAGCAGCCACCCCTTCATCCCATTACCCTTTCTTCAGCCCTTCACCCCTTCCCTCAGCACACCCAGCAGCCTGCCCACCCTCCATTAAACCATCAATCTGCCATCCTATTGCCCCATTGACCCAGCGCCGCCCATGTCCACCTCAGCCCCCCAGTCATTACCGCCCTTCTTGCAGCCCCCACAGTCCCAAAACGCCTATGTTTCCTCCCCTCCCCCACACCCACGCCCACGCCCCACTAAGCAGCACGGACCCATAACTAACGAACCGCCCACTTGGAACCAACTGCCTTATTCCTCAACTCTAAAATCAAAGCCTAGTGCCCTTGTCTTCTCCTCCTCCTCCTCCCCCCCCCTTCCCCTTCTCGCCTCGTCTCGTCACACCACACAACACCGCACACCACCACCAACATCCTAAACTTATCTGCCCTCCTCCTCCTCCTCCTCCTCCCCAAATATCCCTACACGGCTCCATCTTCCTCTAAACTTGTACACCTGACTTCTCTTCCCCCTTTCCCCAAATTACTCCTCCTCCTCCTTCTCCTCCTCCTCCCCACCGTACTTTCTTCTTTTTCTCCTCTTCCTTTGCTCTCCGTGCTATATTCTCCATGTCGTTTTCTCCTCCTCCTCCTCCTCCTCTTCTTCCTCTTCTCCTTGAGTTCTCATCTTGTATCGTTTCCCTCCTCCTCCTCTTCCTAATTCATATCCTGCTCCTCCTTCTCACCACCACCATCTCCTCCTCCTCCTCCTCCTCCTATCTTCTTACTCCTCTCTAACTTTGTCCTCTTCCTCCTCCTCCTCCTTTTCCTTCTGGAGCAGCAGTTAGGAATCATCACATCACCATCATCACCACTATCAATCATCACCACCATCACCATTCCACCATCACCCGTCACCATACCTGATCACTACCACCATCACTACCACAACCAGTCACCATCATCACCACTACGAGTCCCTATATCACCACTACTATCTGTCATCACATCAACACCACCACCATCACCACCACAACCAGCCACCACATCACCACCACCACCACTGATCACCATCACCACTTAGAGGCGCCGCTGGGCACACCGTGCATCACACAAATATCAAATGCTCTCAACACTTCTTCCATTAACACACACACACACACACACACACACACACACACACTCACTCCTGACAAGAGCTTCTGTACATTACAAGCACCCCAGCCGTCCATCACTCCTACCCCCCACGCCCCCCCACGCCCAAGGGTTTAAAACTCTCACTACTGCCACTCGCTTCTCACCGCTCTGCCTCGCCTCTCACTCGCTCTAAAGACGTGACGGTTCGGTGCTAAGATGGCTATACTTTCTCACCGCCCCCCATGCTGCGCCACCGTGACTAAGTACAGTATGCGTCACAATGAGGAATTAAACTACACTATGATCGTCTCTCTCTCTCTCTCTCTCTCTCTCTCTCTCTCTCTCTCTCTCTCTCTCTCTCTCTCTCTCTCTCATTTCACGCTAATCTTACGTACGTGACGAGCCCACAGTAGATAAAGCAGACCTACAGGCACCTCTACACAGCGTCAGCCTCATCTACTCTGACACCACACGTCACAAATTAAGAAAAACTAACACCACGTGACTGGCACTCTCACCCCTCATCAACTTTTCAACGCTCTTACTCTCCTCTCACTCACCTTAGACATGTGACGTTGATAAAGTTGATGAAGCAGACCTAAACGTACCTCCACACAGCGTCACACTCACGCACGCACTCACTCTCACACCACACGTCACAAAATACGAAAATTTTAAGCCACGCAACCGACGCTCATTACCTCACTCAATTTCTCTACACACTCACTCTGCTCTCACTCACCTTAATAATATGAAGCTGCAACACACCTTCACGCACCTCCGCACGCCGTCACGCTCACGCACAGTCACTTTACGCGTCACAAAATGGAATAAAGGCAAGCAACATCACTCGCCTCCTGTGCCCGCGGCCGCCCTCAGTAATCGGTGCGTCACGTGACCTTGCGCGCGTGGCTGTCCTAATGACCACAGGTGAGCGCTAAACACACAGCACTCGTGGTGATGGGACAGGTAAGCGCACTGCAATAGATCGATGACAATGCGTGTGTGTTGATGTGTTGTCTTGTTTTACTTACTGGATTAAATATTACCGTTGTTTTTGTTATCGTTATTATTCTTTGATGACTTGTACCGCTGGTTCTCCCTCCCTCGTCCCCTCGTTCACTCCTTCCCTCTTTCATTGTTTTATTCATCTTTCACGTGTTAGGTCACATTTTCTCCTCTTCCACTCATATTTTCCTCCATCCTTAAGTCTGATCCTTCTTTCCTCCCTCCCCGTTCCCTCCACCTGAGCTTCCTTCCTCTTCCTCCTCTCCACCTATCCCTCCCTCCCTCCCTCCTTCCCTCCACCTCCCCAATAGTTTCGTTAATTTTTCACGTGGTATTTAAAAATTTCCTCTCTTCCTCTGATGTTTCCCTCCTCCTCTCCACCTGTCCCTCCCGCCTCCCCTCCTTCCCTCCACCTATCCTTTCCTCCCTCCCTTCTTTCCTCCACTTTCCTCATTGTTTTGTTAATTATCCATGTGGTATTTTGATAACGTCCTCTTACTCTTCCTCCTCCCTCCTTCCCTCCACCTATATCTCCCTTCTCCCTCCTTTTCTCCACATGTTCCTCCCTCCTCCCTTGTTCTCTTCACCTATCCCTCCTTCCTACTTCTCTCTATTTTTCCCCCTCTCCTCCCTTCTTCCCTCCACCTATCTCTGCCTCCTCCTTCCTTCCCTCCACATATCCCTCTCTCATCCCTCCTACCCTTCATCTTTCTCTCCCTCCTCCCTCATTCCCTCCCTTCACCTATCTCTCCCTCCTCCCTCCTTCCCTCCACCCATCCATGGCTCATTCCACCCATCTGTACTGTACCTCCCTCCTCCCTCCTTCCCCCCACCGGTCCATCCCTCCTCCCTCCTCTCCACCTGTCCCTCCCTCCGTCCAGTCCCCGCCAAGTCTGTCAATAGAGAAGGGCGTAATGAAGGGCGCGGGCCGAGACACCACTAAATATCTGCCGCCCACACCTCACGCCGCCCACACCTCACGCCCCTCCCTGACGCATGACCCGCGCTGCCTGACGGACGTAATTACCTGGTGCCTGCATGGACTGGGTTGCAGATTCTTTATTACCTGTGTGAGTGAGTGAGAGAGTGAGTGAGTGACTGGGTGTTTGAGTGAGCGAGCGGGTGAGTGGGTGCGTGAGTGAGTGAGTGAGTGAGCGAGTGGGTGAGTGGGTGCGTGAGTGAGTGACTGGGTGACTGGGTGAAAAGAAAGAAGCCGAACAAATGGAAAGAAAAGCAAAAGGACAAAAGGGGAAAGAAAAAGGGAAGCAAAGCGGAGATAAAAAAAAAGGAAAAATTAAAAAGCAAAATCAGAGAAGCAAAAAAAAAAGAAAAGCAAAATTAAAAGAAAAAAGCCGAAAAAAAGCAAAAGAACAAAACAAGGAAAAGAGAAGAAAAGAGGAAATAAAAGGAAAAAGAGACAAAACAGAAAAAAATAAAATAAAAGGCAGAATAAGAAAAGAACCGAAAAAAAGGAAAACAAGAAGTGAAATTAATGGAAAAAAAAACAAAAGAGAAACAAGGGAAATAAAAAAAAATGTGAACAGTGTCAAGATTCTAACGGGAAACTGGAAAAAAAAGTGTTTATTTTTTCCCTATGGACATTCTGATCAATATTCATATACAAAATATTTCTCACTTTTTAAAATATTTTCTGCCAAACTATATTCTTTATTTTTTTTATTTATCAAAGTAATTGTTTAAGTATCAATTTAGCTCTCTCTCTCTCTCTCTCTCTCTCTCTCTCTCTCTCTCTCTCTCTCTCTCTCTCTCTCTCTCTCTCTCTATCTATCTATCTGTTTATCTATCTATCAGTTAATCCGTCTATCTAACTTTGTATCTTCCTATTCACGTACTTTATCTATTTGTATTTCTGTTCATTTCTATATTTATCCATTTTTTTTTATCTATATTAATTAATTTTATATCCATCCATCTATTCATCCATCCATCCCTCCATTAATTTGATCATTTCGGTGTTCATCTAGCCTGAAAACTCTCTCTCTCTCTCTCTCTCTCTCTCTCTCTCTCTCTCTCTCTGGTAAAATAACATCTTCAGGTTGTTTTCTGTCTACCTTGCTGGATGATTTACTGGGTGGCTGACGTTCTCTCTCTCTCTCTCTCTCTCTCTCTCTCTCTCTCTCTCTCTCTCTCTCTCTCTCTCTCTCTCTCTCTCTCTCACTCACTCAAATACTGTTATCTTGCCAAGCGTCAGTCAAAAGTAAAAAAAACGAACTTAAATAAAGACTTAAGCAAGAAACGTTTAAGCTCCTTGATAAAATATGTTTTCTCAGATGACGTAAAGTTGGTATTTTTTATTTCATTTTTTTTTTTAATGTTTAGAGTGGGTAGGCTTGCTTTTACATTCGCTCCTTGCTTCTTGTTTACTGTTACTCGGTTACTATTTTTTCTGTTGTCATTGTTTGTTCGTTTGTTTTGTTTATAGAGACGTCTAGTTATGAAGGAAAAAAGGTGGGGATTTTTCCTTTTTTTTCTTTTTTTTTCGTTTCCTTATCATTGTTCTGGGTTTAGTTGTTGTTGTTGTTGTTGTTGTTGTTGTTGTTGTTGTTGTTGTTGTTGTGGTGGTGGTGGTAGTAGTCGTTGTTGTTGTTGTTGTTGTTGTTGTACTTGTTATATTATTATCATTATTATCATCATTATCATTATTATTTATCATATCACTCTTAATTACTACCACTACCACTATTGCTACTCCTCCTCCTCCTCCTCCTACTACTACTACTACTACTACTACTACTACCACCACCACCACCATCACCACCACCACCATTATTACTACCACTACAACTACTACCACCACCACCACCACCACCATTACCTTTACATATATTTTCTACGTCATTATCTTTATTCTTGCTGTTTTTCTGATAATTTCCATCATTTCCACCAAAAATTATTTGCTTTATCATCATAAGCATAGGGACATAAGAATTTTCTCAATTATTCCTTAATTCTTCTATTTTCTTTTATTCCCTTTTCGCTCTTTCCGTTCCTTACTCCCCTCTTCCTCTTCACTCTTCCCCTTCGCTCCTCTCTCACCATCATTTTCATTCACTTCCCTGTCCTTCTGTGTCTTCCTCCTCCTCCTCTTCTTCTATTCCTTCACTTATTCCTCCTCTAGTTTTTATTTTTCTTCCTTTTCTATTTTCTTAATCGTTCTAATCTTCCTTGTTTTTCTTTTCTCTTCCTTGTATTTTTGTTTGAATTCTCCTTTTCGTTTTTTCTCGTTTTTCCTTTTCCTTCTTGTCGTATTTCTTGCTTATTTTCATTCTTCTCCTCTTCCTATTTCCCGTTCTTCTTGTTCTCCTTTTGGCGTTTTCCTTTCTCTTCTCACTCTTTTTGCTTTATTAGTCTTATTTTCTTCCCGTTTTTCTTGTTCTCCTAATTCCTTCTTTACACCTGCTATCTTCTTCCCATTCTTCTTGTTCTCTTAATTTTTGATCTCCTCTTCTTCGTTCCTTTTCTTGTTCTTTTCGTTCTTGTCGTCCTCCTTTTCTACCTCCTTTTCTTGTTGTTCTTTTCATTCCTCCTCTCCTCTCATTCTCCTTCCTTTCTGTTCTTTCTTCTCCTCTTCCTCCTGCTCTTCCGCTACAAGCATCTCACGTACTAATGCTGTAAATCTCAGGAAATCCCAAGAACCCTTCAGGAGATCGCCTAAGGAGCATTTAATCCCCTTCAGGAGAATTTTAATAGGATTTCACTTAGGATTCTAATAACGATCAACTGCTGATTTCTCCACTATCCCCTACAACAACAACAACAACAACAACAACAACAACTACTACTACTACTACTACAATTACTACTACTACTGACAATAAAAAAAAATAGCATACCAATCAAAATGACGCCAAAAATGAGACAATAAGTGTAGAAAGTATTGCATAAAAGGAAACAGAAGACAATCAATGAAATAAACAAAAGAGATTGAAGACGAATGAAGGGAGGAAAAGTCCTGAAGAAACGCAGCTCAAGTGTCGGGAACAAAAGACTGTCGCTGCAGGAATGTGAGGAGAGAGAGAGAGAGAGAGAGAGAGAGAGAGAGAGAGAGAGAGAGAGAGAGAGAGAGAGAGAGAGAGAGAGAGAGAGAGAGTGTACGACTTTTTTTTCAATTACTTTTTCTTTTAACGAAATGAACCCATGAAAGCAACACACACACACACACACACACACACACACACACAGTGACTCACCTCCACACTGTTCTGGAGGTGTGCCAACACTAGTTTTCTATCCACCAGTGTTACCAAGACCAGACACACACCCCTACACATCACCCATCCTTCGCCAGCCGTAGTGCAGCAGCCCTTAACAGCCCCACCCTACGGAAAACACCCTACACACACACACTAAGCATCTACACAAACAAGGATGAGGCGCGCGGCGGCTCTCAAGAGCTCCAGGGTGACTGGGTGTGGTTGGTAAGACTGGCCAAGGTGGGGGGGATGAGTAGGGGGGATTGGGGGCGCGGCGTGGGTGGGGAGTCCTCCTGTCCTCAACTCAACCCCGCCCCCCTTCCATACACAACCCACCCACGCCGTCACCGAGGCTCTAGTCGAGTCTGGCGAGACAGGATGGGGAGAGGAGGAGGAGGAGGAGGAGGATTTTAAGGTGAAAGAGGAGAGGGTATGATTACTTATGAAAATGAAGACGAAGAGAGAAAACAAGAAAGGAATAAGAAAATAACTAAAATGAGACGCGTGTTTGAAAATGATATATGTAATGCTGAGGAATAATCGACACATAATACAACAAAAAAATGAAAAATCCAAAATCCGGCATGATAACTTGTCAGGAGAGAAAATAGGAAAGGAATTAAAATGAGTAATGGTAAAAATTATTGTACATGAATTATATGAATATTGAAAAGGAAAGGTCATTATTTTTCCATATATATATATATATATATATATATATATATATATATATATATATATATATATATATATATATATATATATATATATATATATATATATATATATATATATATATATATATATATATATATATATATATATATACACTACTACTAACAACAACAACAACAACAACAACAACAACAACAGCAACAACAACAACAACAATACATAAGAATAAAAAACTCTTACTTTGTCACTTCGTAGTAAAAATATTGAAGTTCGTTGAAGAAATTAGACTAACTCGATTCAGCATCAAATTGGCCTAGAAAAAAAAAAAAAACTCAATTTGTAAGATTTTGAGCCCCGGCGAATCCCATTAGAGCAACGCATCTCCTTATTAGCAGCCGGCGAGGGCACAGAAAAACACACAGGAAAACAAACAAACAAACAAACAAACAAAAATGAGAACAAATAGAAAAATGACAACAAACAGAAAATAAAAGCCGAAATAATACGAACAAATAAAATAGAAAACTTACCAGTAATACAAAACACAAAAAAGTAAATAAATAAAAAAAAAGACAAATGAAAACGAAAGGAATGAAAATAAACTGGAAATAATAACACATAGAATAAATTAATAAAAAAAAAGCAATAAAAAATATTAGTAGCCTAGCGAAAAAAAATAAAATAAAAACAAGACAAACAAGTACAAACATGTCAAAACAAACAAACAACACAAATAAAAAAAACAATAAAGCAAAAGGCAAAACATTCTAGGAATCATTTGTAAACACTAATATCCCACGAAAAATAAATAAGTAAATAAATAAATAAACAAAAGTTAGAAAAAAAAGTTGAGTCAACATTACTGGCAACTACTTCAGTACGCGTCAAAATATGCATCTACATAATACAAATTTACACCTAAGCTATATTAAAAAAAAAAAAAATAATAATAATAATAATAAAAAATAAATAAGTAATAAAATAAATAAATAAAGAATCGATTCTCCAAGTGAAGGATGACTGGAAGACAGCAGGTGGTCAGTGGCAAGTGAACAGGGAGCTTTAGAAGACCAGATTATACGGATTTATGGGTGGAAATGTATGTTTTGAATGTTGTATAGAGACCACCACGTGTAGGCCTACTGACTTGTTGCAGCTTGCCTTGTGTTAGGCTTCATTATCACAGAGATAGGCTGAAAACAGATAAATAAAATAAATAAAAAAAATAATAATAAATAAAAAATAAAAAGATAACAAATAAATAAATAAATAAATAGAATAAGTGTAAGAGGGACAAATGAACAAGTTTTCTGAGTTATCTTAATACAACAGTTTCCAAAGACGAGCATTGAGACACGAGACTGAATTGGCGTTTTTAGAGGTATGGTATATTGAAGGGGCGTTCTTTTTCCTTCCTTTGATGCCCTTTGCCAGACGCCTTTGAACGTAAAAAAGTCACGGCCAGGAGTCCATTAACGTGTCAGTCATATTCATTGTTTTACCGTCTGCCTCAGCCCGCAGCACTGATCCGCCGGGAGCGTCACCCTTCAGCGCGCGAGGAAAGTGTTGCCAGATCAGGGGACAAATATCTAAAATGGAAATGAATTGTGGATTTTTTTTTTTTTTATATATATATATATTTATTTTTATTTTCTATTTTTGCATGACTAGCCAAGGGGGTAACGAAAGTATGATAGATAAATAAGTGAATGAATGAATAAGCAAGCAGGAAAATAAATAAACGAAAATAAATTGAAAAATCACACAAATTGAAAAAAAAATCACACTTACTTGGTCGCTTCCCCCACAAAAAAATAGAAAAAAAAACAAAGAAAGGAAGAAAAGAAGACGAGTAGAAAAAAAAGATGAGGAAAGAAAAAAAAAAGAAAAAAAAGAAAGACTACAATTTACTTCCGAACGAATCTTAACAAATCTATTTCCATCTTTTGCAACAGTTCATGAGAGGACAGGAACGATGAAAAAATAAATAAATAAATAAATAAAATAAAATAAACAAATAAATAAAAAGCGAAAAGCAGATATACAATGATAACCGCTACTACCCAAGCCAGTAACGTATGCAACAGTAATCAAATTAGCAATAAATGTTAGTTAGAAAACATGTTTGCCGCCACCCGCCGAGCGCTCTCTGCCACTTGTTACAATTGCAGTAATGAATGTACAAGTTTACAAGTGCTTTGTTCATTAGCGTCATTGTTCCAAGTGTGTCAATAGCAGCAGAAGTGACGAGTTTTTGCCAATGACTACTTAACATTTTATCTATATACACTGCATGCCGGGAGAGAGAGAGAGAGAGAGAGAGAGAGAGAGAGAGAGAGAGAGAGAGAGAGAGAGAGAGAGAGAGAGAGAGAGAGAGAGAGAGAGAGAGAGAGAGACTAGGTGTAAACAAACTTTAATTTCCGGTTTATACAAAGGAAGCGGCAGGTGAGGTGAGGAAAGGTGAGTCTATTTAGGGAGAGAAGAAACTTACAGGTATGAAGAATAGGTAATTACAGGTGAACGTGGTGGTGGTGGTGGTGGTGGTGGTGATAATAGTAGTAGCATCTTGTCTATCGTTAAACATGTAATAGTTATGTAGTAGTAATAGTAGTAGTAGTGGTAGTGGTGATAGTGGTAGTAGCAGGAGTAGTTGTGGTAATGACAGTAGTAGTAGTAGTAGTAGTAGTAGTAGTAGTAGTAACCACGTCTCTGAGTTTTCATAATTTACTTCAAATCTACAAGGGTGAATTTATGGATTTTCAACTCCCGAGCACTCCGTCACTCCGAGAAAACACACGTTGACTGCAGAGCCTTACTGTACCGGACCTGAACTAACCTTGGAGCCTAATGAAGATGGGACTAAACCTTGAAACTCTTATTCGTATTAGTACAGTGCACCTGAAAAAAAAAAAAAAAAAAAAAAAACCGCTTTTCCATTCACTCAAACCGTAGAACAAGTTAACCATGGCACTAAACTACTCAACATTTCTATGGGTATATTTCACCCATACGTTTATCACACGCTAATGAGTGCAACAATAAAAACATACCACTCACTTACAAAACTTAAACGATAATCCAACTTTATGTACTTCAAGAAAACCGGTCAAAAAAAAAAAAAAATAAATAAATAAAATAAATAAATAAATAAAATAAAATAAAATAAATAAATAAATAAATAAATAAAACAGACTAATTTGCTTTTCCCACAAATAGGTAAAGAAAAAAAAGTACATCCACTAGTAAAAATTCCATAATACCCAGGCAAGCGCTCCATTGTGCTTGAATAAAGAGGTATATTGTAGTTCCCCTCAGCCATGCCACAGACTTCAACAATTTACACTCGGGGTCACTGAGCCGAAGCCGGAGCCACGTCCATTCACGCTTGTCTCTCATCCGAACAAATTCAGAACAAACCATTTCCTTTCCACTCAGAATTTCCAGGTAACGGGGAATGGACCAGGAAGGAGAAAATAATAAATAGAAGGAAAAATATACATGTAATCAACCAGGAGGGATCAAAGAGAAAACAGAGCGAGGTGAAACACTTGCCAATCATGTTTCTCGTTTTTGGGATTGTAGAAAAGAAAGAAAGTTTAATAAGACGAACTGTGATTTTTACCTCCTTTTGTTTCACGGGAAAGTAGAAAGCAGGCGTGTTCCTTTTGTGTGATACTGAAAATGAAAGTAAAGCCTATTGGAGTACATATTTTTAGGGAAGAGAAAAGAAAGTAGAAATAAATACGAATAACAAAATAGAAATACATAAATAAAGAAGTGGAAGTTAGTTTTAGTTCTTTACCCTATGACAAAATAGAAATATACACATGAAAAGGAAATAGAAAGTTTTAGTTTAAAAAAGAGGGAAATATGACAAGAATGCTCAAAAGTACAAGAGAAGATATTAAAAAGAACACAAATAAATGAAGAAAAATAGAAAATATACGAGATGATGAAAAATAAAGAAAATTCAAAGCAAAACCAAGAATACAAGAGAAATATAAGGTGAAAAGCAGAAGACCTGAACATATAACAAGGAAGGAGAGGAAGGAAGGGAAGGAAGAAAGAAGGAAATAAGAAAAGAAATATATTTACTAGCGCTGCCAAAGTTTCCCTCTCTCCTAAGTTCGTGTCTTCATGGCCAGAAGTACTTTGGTTTCATCAGATAAATGTAAAAAAAGGAAAACACGATAATTTATGGAAACACCGAACTGGATAAAAAAATAAAATAAATAAAATAAATAAATAAATAAATAAATAAATAAATAAATAAAAATAAATAAATCAAGCAAAAATACTTACAATAAAAAAATGAAAGTAATCAAACAGAAAGGAAACATTACAACTTTTTTTTTTTTATTTTGTATAAAGAACTTTTCTGTTTATTTTTTTATTACAAGTGAGCGTGAAAATTGCCGGAGACTTTAGAAAATTAATGAAGAGAAAGTAAAAGGGGAAAGAATAATGAAAGGAAAAGATGTGGTAGTTATGAAAAGAAAAAAAAATAGGGAAAGAATGAACTATCAATTGAAATAGGAAAGAGAAGGAAAAAAAAATGATAGCAAGAACAGGAGAAAAATAAATATGAAGGGAAAAAGATGAGCAATTGATGAAAATTAAAAGCATAACAAAGGAAAAGATGTACTGGAAATTAAATTAGTAAAGAATAGTG
>NW_026973736.1:342500-347500 GCF_035594125.1 Scylla paramamosain
TATCGTTTATTCCCTTCTTTGCAAGTAACAATTGCTTAGGATCCATTTTAGATAAATCATTGGCCCAAGCTTTAGCCAATGTGAGAAATTCATTTTCAGGTTTCTGAAGATGTTCACATGCTAGGCCTATCAGTTCGTCTTGGCGATTAGAA
Organism: Scylla paramamosain; assembly: GCF_035594125.1. Classification (NCBI taxonomy): domain Eukaryota; kingdom Metazoa; phylum Arthropoda; class Malacostraca; order Decapoda; family Portunidae; genus Scylla; species Scylla paramamosain. Next base: position 342,653 of record NW_026973736.1, read on the forward strand.
AACTTTGCCAATTTCTTACGCTTTGCAGGTTGAGCTGGAACAGTGTGTAGGTTCGTACTTTCATCTACCCTTTCTTGTATGGCTGTGCCTTCCTGGTCATCGCCAATCTGAAATTTTAAAAAATCATTTTATTTTTATTTTCCAGATGCCGCAAACTGCTGAAGAATGGAAAGAATTGAGCAACGATTTCAATAAACATTGGAATATACCACATTGTATAGGGGCATTAGACGGCAAACACGTCTCAATTAAAAAACCAATTGGCTCTGGATCATTTTACTATAACTATAAGAAACATTGCAGTATCGTACTGCTAGCAGTTGTCAATGCCAAATACGAATTTATAATGGTCGATGCAGGAATGAACGGACGTGTTTCAGATGGAGGTGTAATGAGCCATACCAAATTTGGTTCTTTGATGGAACATGGCGAACTACAGCTACCAGGAGCCGAACCGTTGCATGAAGGAGACTCTATTGATGTGCCTTACTTTTTCGTGGCCGACGATGCTTTTGCAATGAATGAAAATCTTCTTAAACCCTACAGTGTAATGGGAAACGACGTTTTGGACCAGGAAAGAAGGGTTTTCAATTATCGTTTAAGCAGGGGACGACGCATAGTTGAAAATGTGTTCGGAATACTTGTTTCAAGATTCGGTGTATTCCAGAGGCCAATGTTGCTTTCACCAGAAAAAGCAACGACTGTCACATTAACATGTTGCTATCTACATAACTTTTTAAGGAAACAATCAAGCGGATACATGGCTCCGGGAAGCGTGGATTGGGAGGACAATGTCACACATGAGCTGCATAGTGGGGAATGGCGTTCTAAACAGAGAGAACTAGCAGCCCTACGTCCCATATTCAGCAGGAATTCGTCAGAAAAAGCAAAGTTTACTCGAGATACTATGAAGCACTATTTTTCCACCCTCGGATCGGTTCCTTGGCAGTTAAAAATGGTTTCATAGAAGCAAGCAAAGGGGAAGCAATGTAATTTTTTTTTATTGATTATTTGTTTCTTTTCACAATTATATAATGTGACATTGACTAATTCTTAGTAACCTATTAGACAAGAAAGAGTTTATATACTATACAAACATGGTAATAGCTATTAATTTTCTATATCTTTTCCTTAATTGATTAGGGCTTTTGTTTTTCAGTAGCCTACTTTATTTTTTTTCTTATTTTGCGGAGATTTTTTAGTAGCCTAATTATTTTTTTCCTTATTATGCGGTGATTTTTTTAATAACTTATTTTATTTTTGTCTTCAAGTGAGCGCTTTTATTTTTTTCAGTTAGGTTATATACTTAGAAGCAAGCAAAGGGGAAGCAATGTAATTTTTTTTTATTGATTATTTGTTTCTTTTCACAATTATATAATGTGACATTGACCTAATTTTACTTTTAGATGCAAATAGACATGAATAACTATGAAATTTGTTTAAATACCTAATCATGTTGGATAAGCTGTGCAACTGTCATTGAATGCAGCTAAATACAGTATGCTTAAAATTTCACTTACCTCTTCATTTTGTCCCTCTTCACTCGATTGTATTGTGCTTCGTGAAGAAGCCGGTGTTTCCGTGTCAATCAGGAAAAAAAGAGCATCAAAACACCATAATGACGGCTCATAAATTTCTTCTGCTCCTGCTCCAGATCTGCTTGAGTCTTTGAATTTTTTTAATTCTTTTCGGAAGCTCGTCCGCAGTGAGTTGATTTTCTTCTTCAGCTCCTCCTTCGTCCCTTCCGGATAATAATCACGGAATTTCTGTAACAGAGTCTCATAACCCATTTCTTTTTTATTTCTGTCACTATAGCAGTCACTTTTAACGTTCCAAAGTTGTGGTAAACTTCTATATACATCAATAAGCTCAAGAAGAAATTTCTTTTCCTGTTTCGATGGAGCCATGATGACGATGAGCCGTGCACGTCCTCCTCTGATTATGTCCAATCACTAACTAATTTGCGCAAACTATTGCTAGCTGCCACACACGCACAAATTATTTGATGTCAAATAAAAAAATATCTACTGAAATCAGATGATTAAAAGATTTGACATCAAACCTTTTAGGCCATCAAATTATGCCACACACGATCAAATTCATGTCAAATAATTTGACATCAAAAAATTTGACAAAAAATTTGAGCGTGTATGGGCCGCATAATGTAATCAATCCTAATCTTAGCCTAACCTAGCCTAACCTAATCCAACCTCACCTAATGTAACCTAACCTAACCCAACCCAACTTAACCTAACCCAGTGTAACCTAACCTAACCTAATCTAACTTAATCTAATCTAATCTAACCTAATTACAAACTAGTATAAACATGAATATGAAAAATTAGTATCCACCTTCTTCTGACACTGGCCTGCTGCTCTCTCTGCGCCTCGCCGACAGGGAGAAGGAAAGGCGGGGGAAGGGAGGGGGAGGCGGGGGAAGAATGGGACAAAATATAATAGTGCTAATACAATAATCCTACTTATCCATAACAAGTTTTCTGTAGTCTCCTTATTTTTTTACGTTCTTATAGAGAGACTGTCACGTGTCACGGAGCCTACTGGCTCCGTGCAGCCTCCTTTGTGTTCGTGTGTTATACTGCCTCGTGTTTAAGGAGATATTCTGACACTTTTAAGATAACACTGAACTAAAAGTATTATTATCCATCTATACACCAGGCTGGCAATGCCACACAAGGTGGCCCAGACAAGGCACCACACAGTCTTCAGCCTCTCTCTCTCTCTCTCTCTCTCTCTCTCTCTCTCTCTCTCTCTCTCTCTCTCTCATCGCTGCAGTGTTGCATCTCTCTCTCTCTCTCTCTCTCTCTCTCTCTCTCTCTCTCTCTCTCTCATCGCTGCAGTGTTGCATCTCTCGCTATCTTTTACCGGGTCACTTTAATTATTGCTCTTCTGGTCTTGGTAACTACATGCCTCCCCAGCTCCTATGGCCTCGCTGCACAAGATTTTCTACCTTCTCTCACACCTATTCTGTCCAAGGGTTAACCAGTAATCGTTCATCCATTTTTCTGGTGAATTCTGGAACTCCCTGCCTGCTTCTGTATTTCCTCCTTCCTTCATTCACTCTCCTAGCTCCGTCTGCCCCGGTGGAAAGATTGTCTCGTGCACCACAGCACTACACCTCAGCCTCAGTACAGGCGGCCACACACACCCACAGCAAGGCCCCACACTATACCGATAAAAAGTATTACTAAAAGAATGAGGTAATGTTACAATTAAGAATATTATGTAAACACGAAATAAGGAGATGTACTCACTCTAAGACAGGTGTGACAGCAGGTGTGGGGCGAGTTACCTGTATGGAAAGAGAGAGAGAGAGAGAGAGAGAGAGAGAGAGAGAGAGAGAGAGAGAGAGAGAGAGAGAGAGAGAGAGAGAGAGAGAGAGAGAGAGAGAGAGAGAGGTGTTATTAGAATTATGGATGGCACACACACACACACACACACACACACACACACACACACACACACACACTAAACCACATCAAACGTTTTACATAATTATTTATTGGTAGACTATGTGATAGATTATGTGACAGATGGCGAGGACAAGGAGGGAGAGAAGAAAAAGAGTGAAAAAGAAAAGATGAATGAAAAAATCAAAATTTTATTCATTTTCTTACAGGCAGATAGACAGAGATACAATAACAGACATTCATACACACAGACTGAGTGACAAAGATACAGGGTGATACAGATATTGAGATATGGATATACAGATGCACACACACACAATAACTACTACTACTACTACTACTACTACTACTACTGCTACTACTACTACTACTACTACCTTAAGCATTGCAACTCTAACTGAAAGAGAAATATAGATAAATAGAATAAAGGAAAATCAATCTTTTTTTTTTCATTTACCTGAACTTTTTTCATCCATTGTTGCTTCGAAGCGAAAAAAAAAAAAAAGTTACATGTTCCTTCAGATTTTCAAAAGTTTGTGAAGAATATTTATTGTTCGGAATTGTGTGTACCTAACCTAAGTCACCTGTGTGTGTGTGTGTGTGTGTGTGTGTGTGTGTGTGTGTGTGTGTGTGTGTGTGTGTGTGTGTGTGTGTGTGTGTGTGTGTGTGAGTGCGGTATTCAGGAGTCAAGCAAAATAAGAGTTTATGTAAATGTTTCAGGAATGAGATACACAACTTCTTACTCAGGTGAATATAAATGTGTTGGAAATGCAAGATATTCAAAGTACCGCTGCTTCTCGCTTCTCAAAAACAGTAAAACAAAAAAAAAAAAAAAAGAAATAGAGACGGCATTAGTGAATAGATTTCTCTTCATTCGTTTAAATTTATGAGGAAGAAAAGTTAGAGAGAGAGAGAGAGAGAGAGAGAGAGAGAGAGAGAGAGAGAGAGAGAGAGAGAGAGAGAGAGAGAGAGAGAGAGAGAGAGAGAGACGAAAGACAGACATGTAAGCAGAAACGCAAATACAGAAAGATTAAAAAAAAAAATAGACAGACAGACAGACAGACATACAGATAAATATACATACACAGAAAGACAAACAAACAAACATACTTACATACAGACAGACAGCCCAACACCATTCATCACCCCCGTCACTATCAGGCATCTCATCACCACACTCCTAGTAGTGAAGGAAGGAATGAAGGAAGGAATAGAAACGAGTGAAGTTTTCATTCTCTTTCTATATGTAGGGGTAAAAAAATGAAGTAGTTAATAAATAAGAACACCCTGTACTTTACGAAAAAAAAAAAAAAAAAAAAAAAAAAAATAGTGAAGTTATACCAAGAAGAGAATTACGAATATGTATGAGGGAAAAGTTATGTGTATAGGGATAGGTAGTTATGTAGTGATGTTATACGGT
>NW_026973736.1:352500-370000 GCF_035594125.1 Scylla paramamosain
TCTAACTCTTAGAATCTGTAGTGGTAGTGGTAGAATAGATACACAGACAGCCTCGTTAGGCCCAGTAGGGCTGTTGCTGTCTGTTCTTTCCTTTGTATTCCTTTGTATTCCTCCTCCACCTCTTCCTCCCTTGCAGGCACACTTTCTCCACGTCTGAGTAAGAGGCTCATATCCACTTAAAAATATGACAAGAGAAAACCTTACGTGTGTGTGTGTGTGTGTGTGTGTGTGTGTGTGTGTGTGTGTGTGTGTCGGTGTGTCGGGAAAAAGGCATACACACACACACACACACACACACACACACACACACACACACACACACACACACACACACACACACACACACACTAATTTTTTTCCTCAGATATTTTTTTTATCTTATTTCGTTTTTGAATTTGTTTTCTTTATTAGTTCTTTGGAATAGACAGACAGACAGGCAGAGAGACAGATAGGCAGGCAGACAGAGAAAGAGACAGAAAGACAGATAGATAGGGACAAGAAGAGATAGAGAAGAATGATTGACTGACAGATAGATAGGACAGACAGACAGACAAATAGGAAGAAGGGGAGATGAAGTAGATAGACAGGTAGACCGATAGACAGACAGGCTGGAAGAAAGAGAGTTACAAAAGAAATATAGACAGGCAAACAGACAGACAGACAGACAGACAGACAGACAGACAGGCAGTCAGGGAAAGAAATAGGAGAGAGGAAAGACAGACAGATAGAAAGACAGACTGACAGACAGACAAACAGACAGACAGACAGACAGACAGACAGACAGACAGACAGACAGACAGACAGAGCAGGGAGTAGACAGGTCGAAGGACAGAAAGACAGACAGAAGCAGTGAGAGATAGACAATAAAGATAGGCAGAACAAGCAAAGGTAGAGAGATAGAAGTTGAAAAAAAGAAAACAGACAAAAAAAAAAACAGGTTACCAGAGAGAGAGAGAGAGAGAGAGAGAGAGAGAGAGAGAAAGCGCACTACACAACAAAACACTCAACCACTTTCTTTCTTCCTACACAAGTTTTCCTCTCATTCACTTACTCCACCACCACCACCACCACCAGTAACCCATCCATCCCCAAACACCCACAAGCACCACCAAACACGCCAAAACCCGCTCCCGTGCCTCGCCTGCCTGTGAGCGATCCGAGGCCCTGGGTGCTGGCGGAGCATACCAAGCAGGGAGCCATTGGAAGGCGAGAGGCGGTGCAAAAGTTAGCGTTCGTTTGTGTGTGTGTGTGTGTGTGTGTGTGTGTAGGAGTGAGCGAGTGGCTGGCATACACACACACACACACACACACACACACACACACACATAAGGCGACAGAAAGTTCAATATTTCTCAGTTGAGGGAGCACATGACAGCAGCCTCAGAGAGAGAGAGAGAGAGAGAGAGAGAGAGAGAGAGAGAGAGAGAGAGAGAGAGAGAGAGAGAGAGAACGTCAGCCATTCAGTAAATCATCCAGCAAGGCAGACAGAAAACAACACCAAGATGTCATTTTACCAGAGAGAGAGAGAGAGAGAGAGAGAGAGAGAGAGAGAGAGAGAGAGAGAAAGTCAGTTTATGGTACCACATGGCGGCGTTTGGTGAGGGAGCAGATGATTAAATTAACCGAAGGATCTGTTGAGAGAGAGAGAGAGAGAGAGAGAGAGAGAGAGAGAGAGAGAGAGAGAGAGAGAGAGAGAGAGAGAGAGAGAGAGAGAGAGAGAGAGAGAGAGAGTTTTTAGGCTAGATGAACACCGAAATGATTAAATTAATGGATGGATGGATGGATGAATAGGTGGATGGATATGAAATGAATTAATATAGATAAAAAAAATTGGACAAATATAGAAATTAACAGAAATACAAATGGATAAATTATGTGAATAGGAAGATACAAAGTTGGATAGACGGATTGACTGAGAGAGAGAGAGAGAGAGAGAGAGAGAGAGAGAGAGAGAGAGAGAGAGAGAGAGAGAAACAACATTATGTTACACATGGCCCCATGTCTAGCTGGCCCTCGTCACACCACACAGAAACTTTAGTAGGCTGTAATAGGCTTTTTCTACACATTTCTTGGTAGTGCCATTTCAAGTAGGCTTCTTCTAAATATCTCTAGGTAATACACGGTTATACACTTCTTAGGAATACAACAAAGAAGAGTTTTTACCCGAGACAGCTGGAGTTGGCTAGACTAGGCTTCTACCTAAATTCTTTTTGGTAATGCCTTTTTAATGGGCTGTTTCTAAATATTTCTTAGCAATAGCATTTCTGAATATCTCTAGGTAATACAAGTGTTATAAAAACGATTATTAGTAGTTCGCAAATGCAGATGTTGATACCGTCCGAAACATTCTGAAAAGTGACATCGCTTCACCCGGTCAGTTCAAGAAAAAAGACTTAGGACAAACATTATACTCAGTATTATAGCCCTACAAGTGCTGCTCGTAAAATCATTCATGGTCTTTTAAAACTTTGCATCAACCTGTCATTAACAACATTATTAGGTCTATTCCAATCATTTAACACCATTTGTGAGGCGTTTTTTCCCCGTCTCTCTCTCTCTCTCTCTCTCTCTAGATAGATAGATAGATAGATAGATAGATAGATAGATAGATTGATAGATAGATTCTATCTTTCTATCTATTTGTCTATCTCTCGCTGATAATAATAACCGTACAAATGCCTAGGCACAGATTATCACAAATATTTCTGTTCAATCAAGCCTACAGAGAGTGAGATAAAAAGAGAGAAACTCTCTCTCTCTCTCTCTCTCTCTCTCTCTCTCTCTCTCTCTCTCTCTCTCTCTCTCTCTCTCTCTGTTTAGGCTTGATTGAGAAAAAAAATATTTATGATAATCTGTGCCTAGGAACGTGTACGATAATTATTATTGATACGATACCAATGTTTTGTTCACAGTTTCGTCCTCGGCTTTGTCAATTGCAAGAAATATGATTATGCTTTTAATAAAGATTTGAACATTCAGATAGTGATATTAGTATCTAGAATATACGAAAATGCTGCATGTGTATTGGGATGGTTATATTATAAGCTTTTCCAAATTCGGCTCCGGTAATAATTAAAGATGGTATTATGATTTTTTTTATATTTTCATAAGAGAATTACGAATTACTACACATTATGAAAATATCTGAGGACAAAATAATTTGATGAAGAGGCATATTTAATTGTCTTTAAATGAATTAATTAAAAGAACACATTTTTGGCGGAAATAATTCAGTTTAGAGTAGAAAGAGAAGAAAGTGATGATTTTAACGTACTCAAGTCACACTGTAGGCAATATTGTGTATGAATGTGGTCATGAAGTGATACTGAAGCGAATTATTATGTGAAATACAAGCCGTGTGTGTGTGTGTGTGTGTGTGTGTGTGTGTGTGTGTGTGTGTGTGTGTGTGTGTGTTGCACCTTTATGTAGATGTTTTCAGTGTAAACATGGCTAAGTAATTCTTGGCACAGCACCCATTGTAATGATATAAGATCATCGTGACTGTGCTGTGTACACTCTCACCTCTCAGTCGATCTGGCCCACACCATTGTTAACATGAAAATGATTAATATGTAATATATTTGAATGATTAATGCACATGAGGGTTTGGATAATGAAACAGTATTCAACTCTATTGAATAGTGCATGTACAAAGTGTATCTATATATTAATTATACAGTTGTTATCAGAATCTTAGTTAACGAATCGCTCTATATCGTCGGTTAGATCGCAAGAGTGACTGAACTATAATACTGGGGAGAAATGAGAGTCAGGGAGTGAGGGATTAGGGAGAAGAGAATGACCGGGGGATGGGGGGGGGGTGCCAGGAAGGGTGGAAGGGATAGACTGGCTTGGGGAGTGGTGGGTGTTGGAATGCCTTCACTGGCAATGCTTGGCTATCATATCGTGTCAACAGTAAACACCTTCATTAACAACATTTGCCATTGCACTGTATGGTTATAGATCAGGCTGGGGTGTGCTGTACACTGGGGCAAAGTCATAATCCGATACAATTACTCTGGAAGATATTGGGAAAAAAAGATGATTCACGGACTGTGAAGCCCATAGTAAACTTAACCTATTCTTATCAAAAACTAAAAAAAAAAAAAAACCTAACCCAATTTATAATATTGTGAAAAACCAAAGAAACTAAAATATATATATTACCACCCCGCGGGGAAGCGAACTCGGAAGTTGCGTACGTGCCATCTCATCACCGTATCCACTTGGCCACTCCAGTCGTCGCTGTATGTAACAAATATGTCTTTAATAACGACCTCTAATATCATTATAGGATAATTATCTATATACTAGGCATATTTTCCCTGGACGGGGGTAGCAAAAGACAAGGCACTTCAGGAATTAGGGAACCACTGCCCCTTTCCCATCTGTGACTTGTCTGTTCGTGGGACTATCTACCTATAGAGGAGGGGGGTCCCAGTCCCCTCTCTCCCTCCCTTTTCGTCTCCTTCTACGATCCGCAGGGAATACCATGGTAGTATCCTTAAGCCCCCACCACAAGACTAAATATAATAATAATAATAATAATAATAATAATAATAATAATAATAATAATAATAATAATAATAATAATAATAATAATAATAATAATAATAATAATAATAATAATAATAATAACAACAACAACAACAACAACAACAACAGTAACAGCAACAATAATGAAAAAAAAAAAAAAACACGCGGGACGGTGAGTGGATGCATGCAAGGTGGCTGAGATGACGTGATGTGTGAGCAGCCTGTGTGTGAAGTGGTTGCTGGTCTGGCTCACTCTTCTGTAAATTTTCGAGGGGCAACAGTGGCATGGAGGAATGCTTTGGACATTCTCGTGGAAGGAAAAGGTCACGCAGGATTAAAGAATGGGAAACGAATGTAGCTAAGCAGGAGAGGAACACAGGGCAAGCCTACGTCAACCGGAACATACCGGTATTGCTACTTTACACAGAACGGATGACCAGTAATGTTGCGAAAATTATACAATTTGTTCCCAAAATTATAGAATTTATTTAAGAAATTTTCGAAATATGAGCAAAACGGAGAGTCGTAAGAATTTCAGGCTTACGTGCCTAAAGTGTACACAAATATACAAAAGCCACCAGCTAGCACAACCCTACACAGGAGCAGGGAGACTTCCCAACACTAGCGTCCCTGCAGTGCCCCACAGCACTCCTGCCGGGCTGCGGGGTTCTGGTCCTTAACTTCAATAAGATACACGTGATGTATTGCCCTCACATTCCCGCTGGCCTTGAGCTGTGTCAAGGTGAAATTTTATATGATCATTCCTCGTTTAATCACACCTGTATTATATTACTGCTATTAATTAAAACAGGTAGGTGCAGTATGCTATCTTTATATGCCTAACTACCTTAATCAAATTTGCAAAGGTGTAATTTTAAGTGACTCCTCTTTGCTCGACGAGGGAAGGTATCTTAAGTATATTAGCCGTACTCCTGTATTACTGTATTATATAACTGTCCTTAACTTCAATAGGGACAGGTGTGATGTATTACCAATATATTACCTTTATATGTCTACTCGCCTAAATTAAAAGTGTAATGGTGTAATTTCTAATGCATCTTAAATCTGTTTCGCCATATTCCATTATTCTATTATATTACTCTCCTTAACTTCAATAAGACAGGTGTCATACATTACCTTTATGAAGCTGCCCATCTTAATTACAACCTGTGCAAGATGTAATTTCAAGTGGTCGTCCTTTGCTTACTGACAGAACACAATCCATCTGTCCTTCCCATCACATTACTATTACAAGCAAGACTATTAATCCTGCACCCAGACTGAACTTAATCCTTACTGGTTAACTTGCTAGACTTAATGAGAGAAAAAGAGTTTATTACATCAAATGGCATTACATCACAGACAAAGAGAGCATTATCTTAAGTCTGTTTCCCCACTAAAGCACTTCTTATGTCCTGGTATTTAATTAACGAGGACAACACAACAGCGCACCTGTCTGTACCACCACTTGACTTACACACACAAGAATAACATTAGCTCTCCACTCCTCGTTCAGTATTTCACCATTTTTAGTCAAGTTGGTGTATTTAATATCACACCCCTACCTCTCATGAATTCAAATAATGATCCAGTTTACGGGGACTTTACGTTCTTTCTTTACGAGTTTTCCTTTCATAATTATCAGTAAGGCACAATAACAGCATTAATTCTAACTAACGAGGTGCTGAGGGCAAGATGTGGGAGGTATTTAACTTGTTCCCTCAATACCTGGTTAGATGAAGCCGTCATCCTCACTCATTTCACACTACGGAGACTCATTCAGCATATCAAATCTCTTACAATATTTATCTTTGTATCTGAGAATTCCTTGATTATCTTGTCGTGAAGTGCTGGCGTTGTTTTCTTATTCTCTTTTTGTCTGGTATCGTGATCTTTATAAACTTCGATCTGTGTTAATAAGAAGGTGAGGGGAGAAGAAGAGCGGAGGGAAGAGGAGAGGAGATGATAAGAGAAACGCACACCTACGTATAACCTTCTAGATTTGTTAATTCCTCTTCCATTTTTTGTACAATTCCTATCCTTAATTTACAGTATCAATAAGACAGGTGATAAAAACACTACCACCACCATCACCGCCTCTTACTTACCTGTTATCACATACCATTAAGACTCCATATACTCGTACTCTCCCTCTCTCTCTCTCTCTCTCTCTCTCTCTCTCTCTCTCTCTCTCTCTCTCTCTCTCTCTCTCTCTCTCTCTCTAATGGCTAGTAATTGAGGCCTTTGTTGCATGGATGTGTTTGTGGGAGGTGATATAGTGTGTGTGTGTGTGTGTGTGTGTGTGTGTGTGTGTGTGTGTGTGTGTGTGTGTGTGTGTGTGTGTGTGTGTGTGTGTGTGTGTGTGCGTAAGTATGACGCGCTGTAACTTAATCTCCTTTATAAAGAGGAACTGCACACACTTAAACCGTGAAAACATGAAATCTAACATACTTAGATGGTGCAGAATAATACTTACAAAGTCACGCCATTTCTTACACTGTAAAATATACTTAAACAGAAGAACATACGGTGAAAAACAACACGTATAAAAGTAATACAAATACTTCAACTGTAAGGAAAATACGTATATGTTAATGGCAATACTTTTAAACACACACACACACACACACACACACACACACACACACACACACAACTTCAAAAAAGCCTTTGATCTTGTTGATCACACTGTTGTCATCAGCAAGGCAGTAAGTCTGGGTCTCCCTCCTAACCTGATAGCGTGGCTAGCCGACTTCCTCACAGGGAGGCGTCAGGCCGTTCGCTGTCAGGGCTCTGTCTCTAATTTCCAACAGCTGACATGTGGGGTCCCCCAGGGGACCAAGATGGGTCCTCTATGCTTCCTCCTCCTCATTAACGACGCCCTCACTGACACCCCTCATCGCTGGAAGTATGTGGACGACTGCACCGTGGGCGTCCCAGTTTCCACCAAGAACCCGGACTACTCGCCACTGCAAGCAATTCTGGAGCGACTGCAGACGTGGACGGAAAAGAGCAGGATGACCATCAACCACAGCAAAACTGTGGTGATGCATTGCTGTACCTCCTCTGTACCAGTGCCCCCTCCCCAGCTCACAGTGGGCCCTCACCCCCTCCAGGTGGTCCAATGTGCCAAGCTTCTCGGAGTCACGGTGGACGACCAGCTGACCTGGAAGCAGCATGTCGCCAGCACCGTAAGATCAGCTACCTACAGGCTGTACATGCTGCGCAGACTCAGGTCGCTGGGGACGCCGACAGATGAGTTAAGGGGGGTGTACCTCACCTTCATCCTCCCCAAACTCATGTACGCCTCCCCAGCGTGGTCCTCCTCCCTCACACACACTCAACAGCTACAGCTAGAGAGTGTGCAGAAAAGAGAGAGAGAGAGAGAGAGAGAGAGAGAGAGAGAGAGAGAGAGAGAGAGAGAGAGAGAGAGAGAGAGAGAGAGAGAGAGAGAGAGAGAGACGCATAGATACACACACGTACACACAAACGAACACTCAGAGACAAACTAAACTAGACAAGACAAAAAAAAAAGTAATCAAGATAAACAAACAAACAAAAACCAACAAACAAACACACACACGTAAAAACAAATAGATAAATAGACAAAAAAATAAAAAAAAAACCCACAAAAATTATAAAAACACCGTCAGTATCAGAGAGAGAGAGAGAGAGAGAGAGAGAGAGAGAGAGAGAGAGAGAAGAGCGGATCTGGTAAACACGTCGTTGTCAGGAGCGGAGGCGCCTAGAAAATGAGGTGCAAGGTTCTCTCTCTCTCTCTCTCTCTCTCTTTCTCTCTCTCTCTCTCTCTCTGCTTCTGAACTAAGCTGGAATCCCTTAAGAGTTTCAGAGTGTTTATGAGGCTGGAGTGTCCCCGCGGCGGATGTACATGGAGGAGGAGGAGGAGGAGTGCAAAGGAATACAAAGGAAGACCAAACAACAAGAGATCTTAATGGCCTTGCAAGACTGTTTAGTAATTACTTCTAACTTGCCACAGAGCAGAGAGGACATCAGGGTGAAGAGACAGAATAGAGAGGAGGAGGAGGAGAAGTAAGAGGAAGGGGGAGAGGTAAGAGGTGTAAGAGGAAGAGGAAGAAGAGGAAGAGGAGAAGTGCAAAGGAATACAAAGGAAGACAAACATCAACAGATCTCGAGGTCCTGACTACAGTAAGTTGACTTACGAATACTGGAGGAGACACAGTAGCCTCACACACTGAAGGGAAAGAGGAGGAGGAGGAGGAGGAGGGGGAGGAAGAGGAGGAGGAGGAGGAGGATGTCTTGAAAAAAGTGTGATTATGGTGATGGGAGAGAGAGAGAGAGAGAGAGAGAGAGAGAGAGAGAGAGAGAGAGAGAGAGAGAGAGAGAGAGAGAGAGAGAGAGAGAGAGGTGAAGAAAGGTAGCTCCCTGGGCGTGTTTGGGGTGGTAATGAGGCCTCGGAGAAGTAGTAGTGGTGGTGGTGGTGGTGGTGGTGGTGTGGCTGTAGGGCTCACAAGGAGGAGGAGGAGGAGGAGGAGGAGGGGGCAGGAGGAGGAAGGTGAAGGTTGGAGGGAAGGAGGGAATGAGGGAGGGAGGGAAGAATGGCGGGAGTCCGTGTAATTAATATCCTGGTGGTGGTGGCAGCGCCCCGCCCCAGCCCTCCCGAGGCCTCCCATTGGTCGGGTGCGGCGTCTCCTTCGCCCACCCGCCCGCCACGCCACCCGCACGCCACGCCCCGATAAGGCTCGGAGTGGCGTGTGGCAGCGAGCGGTGGGCGGGGCCGGTGGGCGGTGGCGGGGCGCTGCCTCACCCGCGCGCATCGCTACACTTCCCCCTGAATTTCCTCCCTCCGCATCTCCCCCGCCACCCTCAGGATCAGTACGCCCTGGCAACCACCCTTAGGTCCATCACGTGCCTGTACCGACCCCACGCCTACACACCTGCACACCTGCACGCCTGCACGCACAGTCTCAGGTGAGTGTGCCAGCGTGCGTGTGTTCACCTGAACCTGCCCTCCCACGCGCCCGTTATTTGTCAACATGTGCCTACCCCCGCCCACTCCCGCGTCCGCTCCCGCCCACTCGCCGCCCACTCCCCTCGGGCACTTCTCGCTGTGCTTAAGACTTCCACGGACGAATCAACATATTTATATCACACTCATAATTCCTCTTTCTGTGTGTGTGTGTGTGTGTGTGTGTGTGTGTGTAGGAGCGGCGACGCGTGTGATGTGCGTTACGTGGTAAATTTAGACAAGTGAAGCTGAGACGTAGTGATGTGGTGTGGTGATGGTGGTGATGATGGTGATGGTGGTGGACTCATTTACCTTCATGCCGTAATCATCGCAAAATCGCTTCATTAGAGATAACTTGGAGATCATTCTTTCGCGTGCTGCAGCAAGCAAAACGGTGTATCATCCATCAGTATTAAAACATGCAGCCACTTTAAAAACCCATCGTTCTCACAGTTCTCCTTTATTAATTGAATCAAATCATTAACGTAAAGAACGAACAGTAGGCACGATGTCGGGGAGCCTTGTGGCACTCCCAGCGTGGCCGTGAACACCGCGGTGCCGATAACGCTCTCGGTCACACGGCACATGGCAGCGATAACAGCCACCATCACCACGCCACACCTCAAGCGTTTAAGGATTCGTATTAACGTGTGTCTCGGTACCAGATCGTATACGCAATGTTACAATATGTTGGAGACAGCCACGCCTTTTCTATGCCCCAACTTGTTCACGGTACGGAGTGAGCCACTTCTCGCATAACAATGCGAGACAACAATGAACACTGAACACACGTCGCTGGATGCAAATCATTCCATATTTTTCTATACAATGCAGTGTGTACATTCTATACTTTTATTTTAGACACTCTATACAACAATTTTTAGACTAAGTTATCTTTTCCAAGGCGCTTTTTGCTGTCACTCAAAACAAATGGTTTCAGAGAGGAAATACAAAGCGATTTTTTCTCGTAACCCCTCGTGCAGTGTACGAAATAACACAGGAATGCAGACACCGACACGGAAGCGAGACAGACTGATGCACACTGCGGCACTCAAAGCAAATGGTTTCTAAGAGATAATGTGAAGTGATTTCTTTTTGGCAAGGCACTGCACACTCAACCAAACTATGCACAAACACACGCCTTCATTCAGAATTTAGATCCAGACTGAGATTGTTAACTGACCACAGATTATTAAGGTGTACGTGTAAATAATATTGCAAATAACAATATGACAGAGAGAGAGAGAGAGAGAGAGAGAGAGAGAGAGAGAGAGAGAGAGAGAGAGAGAGAGAGAGAGAGAGAGAGAGAGAGAGAGAGAGAGAGAGAATCTGGAGCGAAGCAGACTGAAACGAACTCTGTGGTACTCGTCTATAATTATGACTCCAATAATGAATAGAATCGAAATTACAGATAAATGCAAACAAATACATGAAAGTGAAACAGACTAAGACAAAGTAAGTGGTATTTATTTATAACAATAACTCTAAAAAAATAATAAAAATCTAAATTGTAAGGTCTGATGTACAGCACTTTAATGCACTTCTGGTCACTGGAAGACGCTGACCAAGGAAATGAATGACACAGGAAGCTTTCCTCATTGTTCATGGATAGAGAACCTGAACTGACCTAGAGGTGAACTGGCTACACAACTTAATGAACTGAATGATGTCTGGGACCTTCCTCACTGCCTGTAGCTAGAGAACTTGAACTAGAGATGAACTGGCTACACAACTTAATGAACTGAATGATGAATGGGACTTTTCTGAACTGAATGGTGAATGGGACTTTCCTCACTGCCTGTAGCTAGAGAACTTGAACTAGAGATGAACTGGCTACAGAACTTAATGAACTGAATGATGGATGGGACTTTCCTCACTGCCTGTAGCTAGAGAACTTGAACTAGAGATGATCTGGCTACATAACTTCATGAACTGAATGATGGATGGGACTTCCCTCACTGTCTGTAGCTAGAGAACTTGAACTAGAGATGAACTGGCTACAGAACTTAATGAACTGAATGATGGATGGGACTTTCCTCACTGTCTGTAGCTAGAGAACTTGAACTGAGCTAGAGATGAACTGGCCAGAGAACTTCATAACGAGACTTTCCTCATTGTCTCTAGCTAAAGAACTTGAGCTAGAGATGAACTGGCCAGAGAACTTCATAACGAGACTTTCCTCATTGTCTGTAGCTAGAGAACTTGAGCTAGAGATGAACTGGCTAGAGAACTTCATAGCGAGACTTTCCTCATTGTCTCTAGCTAAAGAACTTGAGCTAGAGATGAACTGGCCAGAGAACTTCATAACGAGACTTTCCTCATTGTCTGTAGCTAGAGAACTTGAGCTAGAGATGAACTGGCTAGAGAACTTCATAACGAGACTTTCCTCACTGCCTGTAGCTAGAGAACTTGACTTAGATATACAGTCATTGCTCTCTCTCTCTCTCCACGCTTTGAAATGCAACAGTACTCACGCAAGGAGTCTATGAAGGAGAAATTCAGTGTGATGCATTCTGAGTTGCGTCACGCTGTATGAGTGTGTCTCCTGCTTTTTATGGGGCGTGAGTGCGTCAAGGATCGAACTGGTAACAAACGGTGCGCGTGTGGGCGGCAAGAAGGCGTGTGTTGCTAATACTGCCGCGTGGGTAATCAAGGCCCCGTGGCAATGAGGATAACGAGGCTGTTGTTTTGTGCACCAACGTTTGGCAGAAAATTCATGTGTCTATTAACTTATCGGTCATTCAGTGAGTCTCCCAGTGTCTGTTCATCAATCGATCTATTTATTTATCTATCTATCTATCTACTTACCGACCTACTTATTTATTTATTTATCTAACTACCTACATATCTGCCTACATCACACACACACACACACACACACACACATTCAAATTATCCACTGACATGTCTAATGCTAAAAAATCTAAACTCTCTCTCTCTCTCTCTCTCTCTCTCTCTCTCTCTCTCTCTCTCTCTCTGAGGGAGAGGGTGAAGGAATGGGGTTAATGGCATATTTGTAATGTTTATTAGTCCTCAGATTGGGAGGAAGGGAGAGGATTGGGAGGGAGAGGAAGAGGAAGAGGGAGGAAGAGGGAAAGGGGAGGGAGAGAGGGAGGGAGGAAAGAAACGTGGAAGCAAAGAAGAGAGAGAGAGAGAGAGAGAGAGAGAGAGAGAGAGAGAGAGAGAGAGAGAGAGAGAGAGAGAGGTAACGGGGGGGTTGATGGACTCCATTACTTAAGAATGAGTCAATCCACACTAATGGTGAAACAGCGTGATTCTCTCTCTCTCTCTCTCTCTCTCTCTCTCTCTCTCTCTCTCTCTCTCTCTCTCTCTCTCTCTCTCTCTCTGTTAACCCATGATCTACCCACCACTCCCTCCCTCTCCCACTCTCTCCTCTTCTGCCCACTCATCCACACCCACCCGCTCCCTCTCCCTCTCTCCCCCCTCTCTGTCTCTTCCTCCCGCCCCTCTCTCCCTCCCGCCTTTTCAAACAAGATGGTTGATAAATTAACTTCCGGATTGATCTTTCTATTAGCGAAGACGGGAAGCCACCAACCCGCCGCCTCCTCATTGTGGTGATAGTGGTCGGGGTGGTGGTGGTGGTGGTGGTGATGAATTGTGGTAGTGACTGGTGTAATGAATGACGATGGTGGTGGTGGTAGTTTGCGTAATTGTGGTGGTAATGGTGGTGGTTGTAGTATGCTGAGTGTGTGTGTGTGTGTGTGTGTGTGTTGATGAACTGTGGCAGTGATGGTGGTGATGGTGTTCTATGTGCAAATTGTGGTAATATTTGTAGTAATAGTGGTAGTTAAATACAGTAGCAGACAGTGATGGGTTGGTACTTTATATATATGGTGGTGGTGGTGGTGATAATGGTGGTGGTGATTGAATGGAAGTCGATAAAGGTGTAACGTGTAAGAAAATGGTGGTAGTAGTAGTAGCAGTAGTAGTAGTAATGTTGCTTTTCTTGGTTTCATGGTTGAGAGAGAGAGAGAGAGAGAGAGAGAGAGAGAGAGAGAGAGAGAGAGAGAGAGAGAGAGAGAGAGAGAGAGAGAGAGAGAGAGAGAGAGAGAGAGAGACTGAGGAAGGGGAGGAGGAGGAGGAGGAGGAGAAAAGAAGGGAAGGATGCAGGGAAGGAGAAAACTTGAATTACATCGCTTCGGGAAGGAGGGAGGGATGGAGGGAGAGAGGAAGAGAGAGTAAGAGAGTGAGGGAGAGAGGGAGAGAGAGAGGGGATACTATCAATCTCTCTCTCTCTCTCTCTCTCTCTCTCTCTCTCTCTCTCTCTCTCTCTCTCTCACGTTAGAGGGGGAAGAAGATTCACTGATTTACACCCTCGAAACATATTTTCGCGATCATGCCCCTGACTTTTTCCTCCCTCCTCCTCCTCCTCCTCCTCCTCCAGCTTTCGTTTCCTTCCTCTCCCTGAATAGATCTTCCCTCTTTCCCGCTCTCTTGCTCTTTCTCGCGTGAAGGTGTTCGCGAAAGTTAAGTGCGTCTAAATTAAGCGTGTTGGTGTGGCGACCCTCTCTCTCTCCCTCTCCCCCTCTCCTCTCATCTGCCTCCCCCCTTCACCCTTCAATATGTTAGCGTCTGTAGATCACACCATGTTCCAATTCTTGCTTCCTGGTTCTCTCTCTCTCTCTCTCTCTCTCTCTCTCTCTCTCTCTCTCTCTCTCTCTCTCTCTCTCTCTCTCTTTCTTTCCTCTTTCTAATCTTTCTTTCTCATCTCCCCTCATTTACCTATTTTCTTTCATTTCTTTCGTCCATCAAGTTTACTTTCTTCGTTTCTAATACGATTTTCATTATCTTCCCCCTTGTAATTATTTTTCTTTTCTTTCTCTTTTCATTCATCATGCTTCCTTTCCATCATTTTCCGATTCTACCCTTTCCCCCCTCCGCCCCCCCCCCCCTCTCTCTCTCTCTTTATATATACATATTGTCCCGCGAGTTAAGGGACATACTTCGAGATTTAATAGTTTAAGTAATTCTAAGTCGAAAATACTTTATAGGCATATGCTGTGTTTTGCTTATTTTTGCCAGAAATTAACATGTTGTTGTGTTTCAGGGGGTGGGGGGATAGGACTCCACCTCCTCCCTTCCCGCCTTGGCGCGCTTAGTCCTCCTGGTGCCACGCTGCAGTTTTTTATTTATTTATTTATTTATTTTTGTGTACAATTTCTGCAATCAAAGCCATACAGGAGACAGAAAATGACAAACTAAAATTTTGTATGTGTCAGTGAAGAAAATGTATAGGTAACACAGCAATATAGTGGTTAAGTGCTATTTCTTTTAATCATACATGGCAACACACAGCAACTTCCATCCCGCCAACTGTTTACGCTTTGACATGTAAGTGACAGGGCGCCCCATCAGGTGGCTGCCAAAGTGCAACTCTTCGCTACGGTGAAGGTGCCTTTCACATTCAGTAACAGTGAGTATTCGGACATGATATTCATTCTGTGAAAGGAATCCCCGGGTTGGTGCAGGAGGATAAAGACGCAGGCATCCAGACAGAGGACACTCTGATGGCAGTGTTCTACAGAATGTGTCTGCTTCTTGGTGAGAAAGGACGTTTCCCCAGTACTTCTGCAGCAGCTGAACGTACTGGAGCAGCTCAACACAGTACCACTTTAAAAGAATATAAAATAATTTAAATAATCTTTACGGGAGAGGCAGGAACGCTGGGCAGCCGTCATGAACCTGGTGCCTTGCCACGTATGTTTAAAATGTAGCACTTAACAACCACTACACTGCTGTATTACATGTACATTTTCTACAATGACTCATACAAAAAATTAATTTATCATTTGGTGTTTCCTGTAAGGCTTTGACTGCACAGATTGTACACAAAAATGATCACTTGATGCTGCGCGGCGCAACTCGTTACGCAGCGAGCCAGGGAGGGAAGGAAGGAGGCGGAGGCCCCAGGCGAGCGGTTCCCGACACACACAACTTACACGTCAATTTCTTGCAAAATAAAGCAAAACACACCATTTGTGTATAAAATATTTTCGACTTGGAATTACTTGAACTATCAGATCCCGAAGTATGTAATTCGAGAGACACCCTGTATATATTCCCGCGCATGTGTAATCCTTTGTAATACAACTTTTCTGCTCAATAGATCTGTATACTTGATGCAATTATTTACTACTACTACTACTATTACTACTACTACTGCTACTATTACTACTACTACTATTATTACAACAACAACAACAACAAGAACAACAACAACAACAACAACTACTACTACTACTACTACTACTACTACTACTACTACTACTACTACTACTATTACTACTGTTGCTTCAGCAGTTACCATTATGATCAGTATGAGTCATCACCACTACACCTAAAGTAACAATTATATACTGCAGAAAGAACGAAACAGTATTAATAGCAACAACAGATTGAAAAATGAACAGTTTTTCTCGTGATCAAAGAGAATTCCTGCTTCATAACATCAACAGCTGGTCAGGTTAGCAAGACAATACTACTTATCTTCCACCAACTCTTTACACTCATTATTTGATTAATAGTCAGAAATATGCTTGTTACAACCTTCATCTGGTGTTCCTTCAGTGCATCCACAATACTTCTCTTTAGTCTTCGTGTAGTTATCACATTAATAGCACACATCCTTTACGTAGCCTCACATTGAAGGTATTATTATATCTGTTATCTGATATGTACTTCTCGTTACACCCATCGCCCTCATTGCTTCATTCAGTATTCACTGCCTCTGTAATCCTTTTCATCCTTTCCCTCCACCATCTCGTCAAGTTATCCTATTAATTACATATTTCTTGTAGTAACCTAACATTGAAGGTATTATTATATCTTTTATCTGAAATGTACTTCTCGTTACAGCCATCACCCTCATTGCTTCATTCAGTATTCAGTACGTCTATCATCCTCTTCGTTCTTTCTCTCCGCCATCTCGTCAAGTTATCTTGTTTATTACATATTTCCGTAGCACCCTAAGAAGCAAGTTACTATTATATCTATCATCTAAAATGTACTTCTTGTCACACCCATCACCCTTGTATTGCACCACCATAAGATTCAATACACTGAAACACCGAGCAACTCACCTGAGAGCTCCAATAAACCTGAGCACAGAGAGACAGGCACCGTGGCAAAGATTCCAACCTGGAAGCCGAGCACGGGAAACCTCCACATTACTGAACAAGTCATCAGGAACACACCTCCGGGCTTCTGTGTGTCATTGTCAGTTTAGTAGTTTAACAATTTACTGAGAAAGTTTGATGCACTTAAGTTATGATGATACAAGTTTAAAGCGGGGTAAATCAAGATAGCCTATCTTAACCTATACTTAAATATATAGTAATACATTAAAGTACATCGTAGGAGGAGAAGAGGCGATGAAAATATTGATGAATGGAAAGTGGAGGCGATGAAGGCAGTGGGAAAAATAGACAGAAATAGATGGAAATACAAAAGATAGGAGACAAGAAGAGAAAGTGATCGAAATACTAAAAGGACATAGGAAACAGAAAGCGAAAATAAGGATACTGAAACACTGTAGAAGATAAAAAGCGGAAGTGATGAAAATACAGAAAGACAGGAGACAGAAAATGAGCGAGAGACAGAACCCAGACATTATCATTACAGTAAATCCATCTGTCACCTCATACGATATAACAAATCTGACAGAAATTAAACCCATACATTCTTCTAAGCAGCAAAAATCACATAAAACAAAGAACACTAAGAACTGAGACTGAACAGCGCAGTAGCGGAGAGAGAGAGAGAGAGAGAGAGAGAGAGAGAGAGAGAGAGAGAGAGAGAGAGAGAGAGAGAGGGGAGGTAGTTCTGTCCCTCAGTCGGGGGTCGTGTCCTAACATATCGCTATAGGATTATATTGCCCATAGAATCGCCGCCTCTCTCCCCTATTTCCTTCTCCCTTCTTCTCAGTGTTCATCCTTTTCCCTTCCTTCTCCCTATTTC
>NW_026973736.1:377500-410000 GCF_035594125.1 Scylla paramamosain
TGGTAATTGAGAACATAACAAGGTAAGGGTTGGTGCAAGAAGCCATCAGGCCTACACGTGGCAGCCCCTGTGTCAAACATGCCTGCTTATTTCCACCTATCATTTTAATTCATTAATTTATCTCATGTTCCCTTAAAGCTTCATAATAACTTTTTTAAAGCTTTCTAATTGTTTTCATTTTTATATTTTTCTTCCTTTTTTTCTGCCTTTCTTATTTGTTGTCTTATGTTTTACGTTTTTTTTTTTTTTTTATGAATATTATTGTAAATTAATATGCTGTTTTGAAGTTGTCCTTTTACATTCCTCCTCCTCCTCCTCCCCCTCCTCCTCCTCATTTTCTACAAATCCTCCTCCTCATCACTCCTCGTCCTCCTCCTCATCACTCCTCGTCCTCCTCCTCCCACTCCTCCTTCTCCTTCCCCTCCTTCTCTTCCTCCTCCTTCTCTTTCTCCTCCTCCTCCTCCTCCTCCTTCTCCTCCTCCTCCTCCTCCTCCTCCTCCTCCTCCTCCTCCTCCTCTTCCTCCTCCTCTTCCTTCCCCTCTCCCTCCTCCTCCTCTTTTTCTTGACATCGTCAGTCCTTACTCAACTGATCACCTCCCTCCTAACGTCCCTAACGGCCTTTAACGGCCCTAACGGTCTCCGGCTTTCAAGAATATGAATTAATTTGAATCCAACCGCTGTGGTCTTAGAGAGAGAGAGAGAGAGAGAGAGAGAGAGAGAGAGAGAGAGAGAGAGAGAGAGAGAGATTGTTTAAAATTATCTACCAAAGTGGTTATTACACATTAGTCAAGTATACAAATATGACAAAATACCGGTGATATGTAATAATATAAATACAATACAATTGTGGAACACTCGTCTATAATAGATGCACCACAAAAATGCAAAGTTAACGTACATATACAAGTACACTTAAAACAAAAAAAACTAAACAAGATAAAACAAACCTAACTAAATATATTTTCGGTTAAAACAATTTTTTTAAAGTCCAGCCTTAAAAGAGATTATAGATGTGTCCTGTGTGAGGGAGAGCGGGTATAGATGTGTCCTGTGTGAGGGAGAGCGGGTATAGATGTGTCCTGTGTGAGGGAGAGCGGGTATAGATGTGTCCTGTGTGAGGGAGAGCGGGTATAGATGTGTCCTGTGTGAGGGAGAGCGGGTATAGATGTGTCCTGTGTGAGGGAGAGCGGGTATAGATGTGTCCTGTGTGAGGGAGAGCGGGTATAGATGTGTCCTGTGTGAGGGAGAGCGGGTATAGATGTGTCCTGTGTGAGGGAGAGCGGGTATAGATGTGTCCTGTGTGAGGGAGAGCGGGTATAGATGTGTCCTGTGTGAGGGAGAGCGGGTATAGATGTGTCCTGTGTGAGGGAGAGCGGGAGAGAGTTCCACACTCTGGGTCCCAATATGACAGTGCGTGTATCAGCAGTGTGTGTGTAGGTGGCCGGTACAAGCAACCTGTGCCTGTGTCTTGTGACGCTACTGGTGATGGCTTGCCTGTTACATAGTGATAAAAACTATTTTGGATGAAACCTTCGTAAAATCTTAAATATTGTTGTAGCCACTTGTAAAACATGTCTGTGCTTTATTCGTAGCCATTGGAGTTCTTTATAAAATGGAGACACGTGATCATATTTCTTAACTCCACCTATGGCAACCCTTCCTGCAGCATTCTGTAACTTTTGCACACCAGACATTAATGCATCATTTGTAGTCCCCATATTCTAATACAACAGTTAATTAAGGTTAATACAAGGGCCTGTGTCACCATGATCCTGCTGTCCTTATCTGGGTTTTCACTAATTCTACTTACATACATTAAAACACCCATCACTTTCCTTTTCAGCTCATTAATATGGACGTCAAAAAGCAAGTAACTATCCAAGCAAACTCACAAGTTTTTCACGTGCCTGCTTGGATGTATTACATTTACATTAACATTCACAGTCGTGTTTGGGGGAAGAGAGACAGAGACAGAGAGAGAGAGAGAGAGAGAGAGAGAGAGAGAGAGAGAGAGAGAGAGAGAGAGAGAGAGAGAGAGAGAGAGGATAATTAGGGATGCCTCGAGGCTGTAGCAACACTCCGTAATGGCTTCCTCTAGACCGCCATCTTTAATCTCTGTCTGCAAGGAGGAGGAGGAGGAGGAGGATGAGAATGAGGAGGAGGAGGAGGAGGAGGAGGAGGAGTAAGGTGGTGCTGTCGAGACGCGGCTTGGGAGAGGGGAGGGAAGGAGGGAGGAGAGGAAAGAAGAGAGAGAGAGAGAGAGAGAGAGAGAGAGAGAGAGAGAGAGAGAGAGAGAGGGAGGTATGGAGGAGGAGGAGAGGAGAGATGGACGGGGGTAAGAAAGGAGGGAAGAGAGGAGAGATGGAAGGAGTAGAGGGAGAGAGGGAGGAAGGAAAGAAGAGGAGGGAAGAAGCGAGGAAAAAAATCTCGCAGGAGGAACGGAAAAGTTTGATATCTATAAAAAAAGAGAGAATGTTGTGGCCATTGTTGAGAGAGAGAGAGAGAGAGAGAGAGAGAGAGAGAGAGAGAGAGAGAGAGAGAGAGAGAGAGAGAGAGAACGACGTTTATTATAATGAGACGATTATCACTCATTCACTGTTTACCATTCTCTCTCTCTCTCTCTCTCTCTCTCTCTCTCTCTCTCTCTCTCTCTCTCTCTCTCTCTCTCTCTCTCTCTCTCTCTTTCTCTCTTTATCACTATTATTATCTTCCTTAACTTACATTCAGAATGATCATTGACTTCTATGTCATCTCTCTTCCTCCTCCTCCTCCTCTTCCTCCTCCTCCTCCTCCTTCCTTTGTATATTCCTTTGTCTATTCCTCCTCTCACAGGGCTGGGAGTCAAGGGGCGTATCAAATGAGGACCACCACCAAAGAGCGAAAGGGAGGAGAAAAAGGAGGAGGAGGAGGGAAGGAGGATCGGGACTTTTGATGTTCCTCCGCTATTCTGCCTCTTCCTCCTCCTCCTCCTCCTCCTCGTCTTGTTTCCACTATTTTGATTTATTATTTTGTAGTGTTTCCTCTCTTTTGTCACGTTCTGTTTCCTTAGTTATTGTTTTCTTGTTTTCTTTTTCTCCTATTCCTTCTTATCTTTTCATTTTTTAGTTTTTTTTTCTATGTTCTCGGTTTATATAATTTAAGTTGTTTATTCTTCCTTACTTTATTTTTAGTTTCCGTTCTTCTTTTCCTTCTCTTCCTTGTTTTCGCTTTCCTCTGTTTTCTTTCTTTCCTTTCTCGTTTTATCTCCATTTTTCTCTTTTTTTTTTCCTCCTCCTCCTCCTCCTCCTCCTCCTCCTCCTCCTCCTCCTCCTCCTCCTTCTTCTCCTCCCCCTTTTTTTTTTTTTTTCTTCTTCTTCTTCTTCTTCTTCTTCTTCTTCTTCTTCTTCTTCTTCTTCTTCTTCTTCTTCTTCTTCTTGCTTGATTGAATTTAATTGCTTTCTTTGTCTTTCAGTAACTTTATTTATGTATCTTTTGGGGTAAGTTCATTGACTGTTTTTTTTTCTGTCTGTTTGTATGTCTGCCTCTGTCTGTCTGTCTGTCTGTGGTTCTCTCTCTCTCTCTCTCTCTCTCTCTCTCTCTCTCTCTCTCTCTCTCTCTCTCTCTCTCTCTCTCTCTCTCTCTCTCTGTGTGTGTGTGTGTGTGTGTGTGTGTGTGTGTGTGTGTGTGTGTGTGTGAATTCACATCAATTCTTCGTATTTTTGCATTATAATAAAATATTCTGTGATTTTCCTCACATTTTCACCATAAACTATTGGGAAAACATTCATACATATAATATATTTTCCAATTCTCTCTATAATATTTTATTTGATTCATTGTGTCCATTAAACCCAAACATCATTTCTTCTTCTCTCTACATTACGCAAACTGCTTCTCTTCTCCCATATACACAACCACAACAACCATCGCCGCTGCAACCACCACCACCACCACCACCACCACCACCATCTGTCCACCCTTCCTTCTCTCAGTCTATTCAAGGCCATCCCATCAAAACTTCTCTCGATTAACTTCTCTCTCCTCCCTCCCTCTCTTCCTTCAGGCTATTTAAGGAAAACTTTTATTCATTAACTTCTTCCTCTTTTCCTTCAGTCTATTTCAGAATATTCCAGGAAAAATTCTCTCCTTTTAACACACACACACACACACACACACACACACACACACACACACACACACACACACACACACACAAGCTCAGATCACTACCAGACCGCCCTAAGGAGACCTAACTAGTTTAGATAAGTCAAATCACTATTGAACCACCTTAAGAAACTCAAACAAGCTCTAACAAGCCTGATAAGCCCAGATAAGCCAAAGCAAGCCCAATAACCCTCGTAGCTAGCGTCACAGGGCTAAGGAGAGTTGTATGCAAAGATGTAACCCAACACAACCTTTTCTTTCCTTTTGTACATTCCTTTTTTTCCCTCACCACACCCTTTATCATAACCACACAAGCTCAAATCACTCTCCTAATAAGCCCAGACGAGCACACTGACTCTCGCAGCGTTCAAAGTACATAACCCTGATTTAATCCAACACCTAAGCCCTTTATTGTCTAGTATACCCATCTTTTTACCCCAAACCCTTTATCGTAACGACATAACCCCAAATCACTCTTCTGGACACCCTTAATAACACGTAATAAGCCCAATAACCCTCGCAGCGTAGCGTCGGGGGGCTAAGGAGTGTTACATGCAAAGTCCACAAGCTTGATTTAATCCGTGTTTACGCCCTGCCTAGCCGCGCCTGAGTCTCCGGCGGCTGTTTAAGGTTTAGTGGGGCAGCGTCTTGGAGCGAGGCGCACGTGGAGTGAAACATTGGCTAGTCAAACACAAAGCGGCGATATTTCAAGCCCGGCTACTCTCTTTTAACTGAGGGAGAGGAGGAGGAGGAGGAGAAGCAGGAGGAAGAAGAGGAGGAGGAGAAGGAGGAGGAGGAGGACGAGTAGAGAAAAAGAGGCCTTGTTCGTCCTTTTATTTTGTAAAATGTTTTTAAAAGGAGAAATTGTGAGGCAAGGGCAATTATTGTGATGTATCTGACCTAGGGAGAGGAGGGAGAGGGGAGACTGTGAAGGGAGCGAGGGAGAGGAAGAGAGAGAGTTATGGTGGGAGGGAGAGACAGTAGAAATTTAACGTGTGTTTCATATAATTGTGAATATGCAGATGATTTAAGGGCACCGTTCCTAAGTGAGCTTTATAATCAAAGTGATTTTTTTTTTAATCCAGGAGCATGGTTTGTTTATGAGTCAGCTTGATTGGTTTTATGGAGTGGGTGAGGGTGTGAATGTGCACGGGGTCAGCGCCATGGAGGAGGGTCGGCTGGTGCGGGGTAGGGCCGCACGGCGGAGCAGCCATCCTGTGGCGTGACTCCAAGCGGTTTCGTGTCACTCCTGTACCTTATGAATCCAAACGATTGTGTGCTGTTCGAGGTTCATTTTACCAGAACAAACGGTTTGGGTGATATGTGTATATATGCCCTGTGATGATCAAAGAAGTGACCAAAATGTGAATGAATATGTAAATTATACTGAGTGATATAGCAGTTCTTAGTCTTAGTAATGATATAGATTTTATATTAGTAGGTGGTGATTTTAATACTGATTTTAGCCGTGTTACGCCCCAGACACGGGCCTTTGTTAAATTTATCGATGAGTACAGGTTTTATTGTTGTGATAATGATGCCCTTATCCACAGTTGCTTATACTTATTGCAGTAAAGGAAATAATTTTAAATCCCTGATAGATCATTTTTTTGATATCAGACAATATATCTAACTTCCTTCAGACTTATACTACTATTGATTCTGTAAACAATCCATCAGACCATATAGCTATAAAGTGTGTTTTAGATGTTACTATTTCTTATAATGTGGAAAATATTGAGCATGAGACCTTCGAGCGCATATGTTGGCATAAGGCAAATACTGAGGATATATTAAGGTATAAAGAGTTAGTCACTGGATATCTGTTAAATGTTCCCCTACCGGAAGATATGTTAATGTGTAGAAATAATATGTGCACCCAGCATGAAATGGAAATAGCAGCATTTTATGATCATATCACCAATGCACTTATAAAGGCAAGTAAAGAGTGTATACCAAGGACAAATTGTGGGAGAGTTAAGAAAATTGTGCCAGGCTGGAATGATTGTGTTGAGGGTTATTTTCGCACTGCTTTGTTTTGGCACAGGTTATGGGTAGACAGTGAACGACCTCAGCAAGGTCTCATTGCCGAAATACGCCGTACAACACGTAAATGTTATCACCAAGCACGCAAGATGGTTATAAAGCAAGAAGAGTTAATAACTACAGAGAAATTAGCTGAGAGTTTGCAGGCTAGTGCTTCTGGTAGACAGTTTTGGAGATCTGTAAGAAACAAGGGAAAACAGAAGAAAAAAACGCCTAAGGCAGTTGATGGAAAACATTGTCCTAAAGATATAGCTGATTTATTTAAAGGAAAGTTTGAAGAGCTTTACAACAGTACCTCATACGATACAAATGAGATGGATAGCTTAAAATCTGCCATCAACAGTGTAATTTCTTGTCAGAAAAATAGTAATGAAAGTATACTCTTGATTACGCCTGATGAGGTGCGTCAAGCACTGCGGAGAGTGAGGCCTGGAAAGGGAGAAGGTGAGGGTGACCTGATGTCTGACCATCTCATACATGCTGGTGATGTGTTATACGGACACTTGTCTGTACTGTTTTCAGCCATGTTGAGGCACGGTTTCTCTCCCCACAGCATGATGAAAGGGGTTATGATACCGCTTCCTAAAGGTCGTTGGGCAAATCTTATTACCAGTGAAAATTACAGAGCGATTACTCTTAGTAGTTTGATGAGTAAAATACTGGATAATATTGTATTGATGAGAGAAAGGGATAAACTATTGACCAATGATTTGCAGTTTGGGTTCAAAGAAGGAACATCCTCTACTATGTGTACAGCAATGGTGAGAGAAACTGTTGTCTTATTATGTATCTAAAGGTACAACTGTTTATGGGTTTACTTTAGATGCAAGCAAAGGCTTTCGACAGAGTTAATTATTGCAAATTATTTGATATTCTATTGAAACGTAATGTATGTCCTCTTATATGTAGATTATTGTTAAACATGTACGTAAATCAAAAACTAAGCGTAAGATGGAATGACTTACTGTCTAGTACATTTGAAGTGAGTAATGGAGTCAAACAAGGTGGTGTGATCTCTCCTATACTGTATTGTGTTTATGTAGACGGGTTACTTCACGGAATTGCGAGACTCTGGCGTTGGCTGCTACATGGGTGGCACCTATGCAGGAGCCTTCGGGTTTGCTGATGGACCTAAAAGGTCTAGCACCAAGTGTTTTTTGCTCTCAAGAAGATGATAAGCATCTGTGTAGATTATGCATCGAGATATGACATTGTGTATAACGAAAAGAAAAGCAAATTAATAGTTTTCCACGGTAATAAAAGAAGTAATATAATTCCTAATGTAGAAATTAATGGTAAAACTATTGATATTATGGAGGAAATTGTACACCTGGGAAATGTTTTAGGAAGAAATATTTTTAAATGTGATACTTCTAAATGTGTGACTGATTTTTATCGACAATGTAATTCATTTTTATCCCGTTTTAAGGGTGGACTGTCACATGTAAGAAATACTTTGTTTTTTAAATATTGTTCTAGTTTTTATGGTAGTCAACTTTTAAATGTGTGTGATGGTAGCATGGAAGCGGTGTACCGAGCGTGGAGGGTTGCAGTGCGTCGAGTGTGGAAGCTGCCCTGGACCACACACTGTAGTCTGCTTCCTCACATTGCTAATGTTATGCCCCCAGAAATGTGGTTCGCAAAACGGGAGATTGCTTTTATAAACCAAATATTAACATCAGACAATATGGTTATAAGAACAATAGGAAGAATGGGGGTTTATGGAAGACATTCAATAATGGGCAGTAATGTAAGATATCTTTCATACAAATTTAATATGAATATTGGAGACATCAATAAGGTTTGGACGCAGCTGCAGTGTGACCAGTACGAACTTGCACGGACTGGTGCACAAATTCGTGAATTGTGTTTGATGAGGGATAGATGTGATACCACAATCTTAGATGTAAGGGAAACTAAGATGTTGATTGATGCTTTGTGCACCGAGTGACGTCGGATTCAGTATGATATTGTCTAATTTAGTATAAATTTATGTCTTTTTTTTTTTAATAATTAAATGAAATGTTTTTCTTTCTTTTAGTTTTAGTATGTATTTTTAGTTTGTGTACACATCTTGTGTGAATAAAGAATATTGAATTGAATTGAATTGAACTGGTGGGAAGGAGAAGCGAAGGGAGAGAGAGAGTCATGGGTGGGTAGGAAGGAAGAGAGAGAGAGAGAGAGAGAGAGAGAGAGAGAGAGAGAGAGAGAGAGAGAGAGAGAGAGAGAGAGAGAGAGAGGTACAATGACATGGTAGGTAGATTGTGAGACAGACAGCCTGAGAAAGTAATAGACAGAGTTGGAAATCGGTAAGTGTATGGTGTGTGCGATGTGGTCGAGGGTGGGAGGGCGCGGGAGGCGGGGCGGTGGGAGAGA
Source organism: Scylla paramamosain (assembly GCF_035594125.1). NCBI lineage: Eukaryota > Metazoa > Arthropoda > Malacostraca > Decapoda > Portunidae > Scylla > Scylla paramamosain. The sequence goes on from NW_026973736.1 coordinate 386,066, forward strand.
GACTGATAAATGTAAATACGAGTAAGTGAATAGGATAAACTGGTGGAGAGATAGATAGAGGAGTCAACAAGTGAATGAAAGACACAGATGCAGATACGAGAAGGTGAATGAAGTAAATTGGTGAATAGATCAATAGATAAGAAGTCAGTAAGTGAAATAGATTAACTGGGTAAGAAGTCTGGATGGAGAAATGAATAGGGAATCAAGTGAATAAATGCGTTAATACAAGGAGTAGGTAACATGGAAGCTTGATAGATTGATTAGCCAATTAGTGAATAAATAGCTAAATACAAAAAGAAGGCAAGGTAAAAAATAATGAAACGTAAGTGATTCGAGTAAACAGACTGATGAATAACTATATTAATAAACAAACATAAGTGAATAAACTTTTTCTCAAGCAGCGTGGTGGGTGACTAGGTTAAGCTCGGTAGTCAGGCCATTAGAGTCCAGTTGAAAGAGAGCCTCAAAAGAAGACAAAGTAAATTAATGAATAGGGATGAGAGGTGGAGACTGCCAGGGATGTTTTACTGAGGGACTGCCACGTGTAGGCCTGAAGGCTTCTTGCAGCTTCCCTTACGCCCTCAAAACGTGTTCATATACGAGTAGATGCGTAAACAGTTATGTATTTGCTTTTAGTAGATACGCATGACATATAAGTAAGAAAACAAATATTTTAACTAAATTGCGAAAATAATGAAGAACTATGATGATGAAGAAACTTTGTCATGAAAAAAAAGGAACAGAATGAATATCAACGGTTTTAAGGTAGTGGATAGTGATGAATAACACACACACACACACACACACACACACACACACACACACACACACACACACACACACACACACACACATACACTTCAAACACATCACAAGAATAAAAAGAAAAAAAAAAACTGCAATAATAATAATAACAGTACTGGAGAATATCAGCATAATTTGGATGGAGTGTTGCACGCAGCCTGCATGTTGAAGCGCCTTGGCCTCTCAGCAGGACTGTTTTTCAAAGGCCACATAGATGATCAGTAGGATTCTCATCTCTAACTATTACAAGCTTGAACCCGTTATTTCTTATCCCATCTTGATTACTGACCTTGAGAATTTCGTTTGTTACCCTTATTTACGTCACCAGTACCACAGAAAGATCTCATCAATCTCTTCTTAATTTTTTTTTGTCCTATCCTGACTACTGGTCTTGAGAATTTCGTTTGTTTACCGTTGATACATCGCCACTACTACAGAAAGATCTCATCAATCTCTTCTTAATTTTTTTTTGTCCTATCCTGACTACTGGTCTTGAGAATTTCGTTTGTTTAGCCTTGATACATCGCCACTACCACAGAAAGATCTCATCAATCTCCTCTTAATCTTCTTATCCTATCATGACTACTGACCTTGAGAATTTTGCTTACGTCACCCTTCTTGTATTCTCTGTGGCAATGAAAGACCTATCAGATCCTTTAAACAGACGCCTCACTGGAGACAAGTGAAAGCGTAAATCTAACTTGATCAAGATTTAAGCCATTGTTTCTCTCTCTACAATCCTGAAAAAAGCACTCTTGAAAACATAACATATACGTATATTTCACGAGAACCCCTTAATGCATTAGAGAGAGAGAGAGAGAGAGAGAGAGAGAGAGAGAGAGAGAGAGAGAGAGAGAGAGAGAGAGAGAGAGAGAGAGAGAGAGAGAGAGAGAGAGAGAGAGAGCGCTGATTTCATATCACTCATTGAATACATTATCACCAGTATCTCCCACGTAGGCCTGAAGAGAGAGGGAGAGGGAGAGGGGAGAGGAGTGAGAGGGAGGGAGAGTCACGGTCCAGCGGTCCTCACAGTGTGTAGCAGATTGTTGCTCCCGCGGGTCATGTCAGCCTGATCTGGTAACACAGATAGCCGCCACCGCCGCCTCCTCCTCCTCCTCCTTCTCCTCCTCCTCCTCCTCCTCCTCCTCCTCCTCCTCCTCCTCCTCCTCTTCTTCTTCCTGAACCTCTTCCTATTTTTTTTTAGTTTCTTTCATTGTTTTTTTCTTCTTATCTTCTTATTTTTGTTGTTCCTGTTCGTTCTCGTTCTTTTTCTCCTCCGCTTTCTATACTTTTTATTGTCATCATCATCATCATCATCATTATCATCATCATCATCTTCGTCTCGTTGTTGTTGTTGTTGTTGTTGTTGTTGTTGTTGTTGTTTTCTGTTTTCACGTTCAAAATTTCCTCCACTCTTGTATTTTTTTCTCGCCCTCTTCCTCGTCAGTTTCCCTTTCCTCCTCCTCCACCTCGTCCTCCTCCGGTTTTTTTTTTTAATTATAATATACGTGAAGGGAACAGACGAAAGACGCAAAAACGAGAAAATGAAAAAAAAAACTGATAATAAACACTCACTCAAAAATAAAAAGGACAAGCTAAAAAAAAAAAGAGAAAAAGAAAGAATAATTCAGCTAATGTAGTTTTTGGGGTGTTGGTAATCTCTTTGAAAATTACATGTTATGATGGCACTGATGATATTGACAGACACCTTGTTTACTGATAAGCAAAACTACACGAGGAAAGCATTGGTGTAATTAAGATTAGTGTGGTTGCGAAAGGATGAGTGTGTGTGTGTGTGTGTGTGTGTGTGTGTGTGTGTGTGTGTGTGTGTGTGTGTGTGTGTGTGTGTGTGAGTTTTGTGTGTGTGTGTGTGTGTGTGTGTGTGTGTGTGTGTGTGTGTGTGAGTTTTGTGTGTGTGTGTGTGTGTGTTTTGTGTGTGTGTGTGTGTGTGTGAGTTTTGTGTGTGTGTGTGTGTGTGTGTGTGTGTGTGTGTTTTGTGTGTGTGTGTGTGTGTGTGTGTGTGTGTGTGTGTGTGTGTGTGTGTGTGAGTGTCTGAGAGAGTGAGTGAGTGTGCACGCTTGATATCTCGACACACACACACACACACACACACACACACTTCCTCACAGGGAGGCGTCAGGCCGTTCGCTATCAGGGCTCTGTCTCTAATTACCAACAGCTGACATGTGGGGTCTCCCAGGGGACCAAGATGGGTCCTCTATGCTTCCTCCTCCTCATTAACGACGCCCTCACTGACACCCCCCATCGCTGGAAGTATGTGGACGACTGCACCGTGGGCGTCCCAGAATCCACCAAGAACCCGGACTACTCGCCACTGCAAGCAATTCTGGAGCGACTGCAGACGTGGACGGAGGAGAGCAGGATGACCATCAACCACAGCAAAACTGTGGTGATGCATTTCTGTACCTCCTCTGTACCAGTGCCCCCTCCCCGGCTCACAGTGGGCCCTCACCCCCTCCAGGTGGTCCGATGTGCCAAGCTTCTCGGAGTCACGGTGGACGACCAGCTGACCTGGAAGCAGCATGTCGCCAGCACCGTGAGATCAGCTACCTACAGGCTGTACATGCTGCGCAGACTCAGGTCGCTGGGGACGCCGACAGATGAGTTAAGGGGGGTGTACCTTATCTTCATCCTCCCCAAACTCATGTACGCCTCCCCAGCGTGGTCCTCCTCCCTCACACACACTCAACAGCTACAGCTAGAGAGTGTGCAGAAAAGGGCGTGCAGGGGTCATCCTTGGCCCTGCATACACCACCTATGAAGAAGCCCTGACCACCCTGAGACTGTCCAGACTATCCACCAGGCACCGAGAGGCTCTGGAGAAGTTTGGAAGGGGACTACTGCATCACCCACGTCTCAGAAACATGCTGCCGCCTGACGCGCCTCCCCCGACCCGTGCCACCAGACACCACAATAAGATAACGCCCCTAAAGGCGCCGCGCACGGATCGGTACAGACTCAGTGCGATTCCCACCATGGTGCGAGCCATCAATCAATAGTCTCTTCTAGATTAGACTTACTTTTAGGATTAATGTTAAGTATTTCCCCACCCCCTCTGTACATTTTCACTTTGTTAACTGCCTAAATAATAAACCGTTTATTATTATTATTATTATTATTATTATTATTATTATTATTGTTATTATTATTATTATTATTATTATTATTATTATTATTATTACACACACACACACACACACACACACACACACACACACACACACACACACACACACACACAGATCACTAACACTTAACAAAGCTTCATTATAACACGAGTGACCACACCGCTCTTTAACACGCCCCGCCCCGCGGGGCGTGTTAAAGAGCGGTTGTGGTGTTAAAAAGTTCTTTATCTTTATCCTTTTTCTCTTGCTTCTCCTTTTCTCCTTGTCCATTTTTTTTTTCACTTCTTCCTTCCCAACTCCTTCCCTATTCCTCTTCCTTCTCTATCTTCACCTTCACCACCATTACAATCATCACCCTCACTTCCCTCACCATCCTATCTTCTTCACTCTTCCACTCTCACACTCCCTTACTCTAAAATTCTCCCTTTCCTTCTTTTCTCCACTTATCCTCTTCCTCCTTTCCTTCTTCCTTTCCCTTTCTTATTCCTTTTCTCCCTCCTTCCCTCCCTCGTAGCTGCAGTCCTTCCCTTCTTCCTCTCCCTTTCTTCCCTCACTTTCTCTCCCTCCCGGAAGCGACGTCGTTAGGGAGAAGGAAGGCGAGCAGTGACGTCATCAGGGAGGGAGGGAGGGAGAGAGAGGGAGGGGGAAAACGCGCTACAGGGAGGGACGGAGGAGAGAAAGTAAGATAGGGAGAGAAGGGAGAGGGAGGGAGGGATGCCACTTGCTGAGATATGGGTGGTGGGAAGGGAGAGGGAAGGGAGTGTTACCAGTAAGGGAGAGGATTAAGTGATCGTTGTTGTTATTGGTCGTATTAAAACTGTCGCTGGAATGTGTAACAGCTCACAAAAATCACCTGCATAGAATATTTACTAACACCAACAAGGGAGGAAAGGCATCAATTAAAGAACCTGTTGTTACTATTACTCGTATTAACATTTCCACTGTGACAGGAGACCGTTAATGAAAATCACTGTGCTGTAGGAAGAACACAGATTAAAACAGTATATTTTCCAGTTTCTAGTATAGTGTTTAAATGTGCATTGCTGCGATTATTGCTTGAATTAAAACCTCCACTACGCTCTGTGTGAAATCTTTACTTGGCACCCATAAGGAAGAAACGGGATAAAAAATTGTAGGGTTTCCAATTTCGTGACTCCAGTGAAATGTTCAGAGGTGGATGTAGAAGAGAAGTGCCTGGAGTGTGGCTTCGTGAATTGTGTGAAAAAAAAAAAAAAAATGTGGCGAAAACATTGAGAGACGCGAAACAGGAAAGCTAAAAAAAAAAAAAAAATCCGAATTCCATGCTTGTAGTGATAATATTAGAAGTGGACTTAGAAAAACAATGTGACTGAGAACTGAAAATTTGTGACAGACAACGATGCAACTCTGATGGTCAAATAAAGTAATTTAGATATAACTCATATATCTGACAATACACGGCAGGAAGAAAGAGAGGAAAAACCCAAGAGAAGCTTCATAGATGCAGTGAAAGAGGACATGCCTGTATTGGGTGTGACTGAGGGAGGCGCAGAAGACCCGAGCACGTTGGAGGAGGAGGCAGCCTACAAAAGTAGTAGTCATTTGGTGCTCAGATAAAAACACTCATTCTCAACTTCGCAAATACTGAAAGGGAAGGAAAAATAAGCCGAAATTAAAAAAAAAAAAAGTAGGATTATAGTAATTTGGTGCACAGATAAAAACACTCATTTTCAACTTAGCAAATACTGAAAGGGAAAGGAAAAAATAAGACGAAATTGAAAAAAAAAGTAATAGTAATTTGGTGCAGAGATGAAAAACACTCATTCTCAACTTAGCAAATACTGGAAAGAAAGAAAAAAATAAGCCGAAATTGAAAAAAAAGTAGTAGTAATTTAGTGCACAGATAAAAAAAAACACTCATTCTCAACTTAGCAAATACTGAAAGAAAGGAAAAAGAAACCACAATTGAATCTTATCAAACACAAATTATTTAAAACGCAAACTAGAGATAACATTTAATAGATATACATAAAAAAATAACAATTTGTATGATACAAGGGAAGTGAATGAAATGTATCAGGTATTAGTGTCAGAAAAAAAAAACGAGAATATTAAAGAGAGATATGGAAAGCTCAAAGTATCAGTGTGCATCGATATTCTTGCATCAGGGAACATGAGGAGCTTTTCAGAGCAACATAAAAGGGAACAGAACGAAAAGGATCAGTTACGAGTGTCAGGAAAAAAAAAAAAAAAAGTGTTAAGGACTGGGAAGGGAAGATCAAAGTATCGGACAGTCAGTAACAGTGAATATCAGATAAAATAAAGAGCCTATAAGTATGAGGCCATTAGGAAAGGTATCAACACGTTACAGGGAGACGATTATGGTGTGGGAGGGTGTGAGGGAGAGGTGAGGGAGTGAAAGGGTCAATGGCAAGTGTCACAGGGAGGGTCAGGAAGGCACGTGACAAGGAGGGGAGGGGGGGGGAGACTTACTACTTATCGTCCTGATGGTTTTATTGACCTCCCCATGACCTCCCCCTGACCTCTCCCTTTGCCTGATCCTCCTAGCCTCCCTGACCTCCCTGACTCAGCTCAATAAACACTTAAGGTCACCCTTCCTCACTCCTTCCCTCCATTCCTCTCCCTTCCTCTTACTCTTCTTTCATTCTTCTCTCTCTTTCACTCTTCTCTCTCTCTTTTCCTTTATTCCGATTCAATTTTCAATCACATTTCCTTATTTTTTCTCCCTCTTTCATTTCTCTTCCTCCTTCTCTTTCTTTTCTCCCTTTTCTTCCATCTTGTCTCTTTATCAGTCTTCTTTCTCTTTTCCTCCCTCTTATTCTTTTATTCTTTCTCTTCCATTTCCTTTCTTTCGCTGTTCACCTCTCTCTCACTCTCATTCCCTCTCTCTCTCTTCTCTCTTTTTCCTTCCTCTTTCTTGTTTACTTTTAATTTTTTCCTATTTTCTTTCACATTTTTTCATTCTTTTCACTCATTCTAGTTCTCTCTCTCTCTCTCTCTCTCTCTCTCTCTCTCTCTCTCTCTCTCTCTCTCTCTCTCTCTCTCTCTCTCTCTCTCTCTCTCTCTCTCTCTCTCTCTCTCTCAGTTCTGGTCAAATATATTACAAGGGACGAGGCAATATATCTGGCTACCTTAATAATAATATCACATCAGCCAACATAAATTTCAATAAGTCCTTCTTTACTTTGAATCATTAAGAGCAAACCCTTTCTGGAGCAATTCATTATTTCTCGATGGAAGAATTTGCAATGACTTTTCTCAGGCATTTTTTATCATCGCGTTATCTAAATCATAATAAATACCTCATATTCATTCTCATTCTCCTCCTCTTCCTCCTCCTCCTCCTCCTCCTCCTCCTCTTTCTCCTACGTCTTCTTATCTTCCTCCTCACCTTCAGCCTCTCCCTTACCCTCCGCTTTCTATTTTCACCCTAACCTAACAGCTCAAATATCTCCCTCACTCCCCTTCACAAACTGGTTTCTCCCTTTACCTTCCCCTCGCCGCTTCTGTGACAGCTTTACGTTGTCTTCAGAATTTTTTTTTTTTTTTTTTACATCGCAATCACGTTAAGGGGGAGAGAGGGAGGGGGAGAAAAAATCTGGGGAGGTAATTCCGTTTCCTCGTAAATTCACCACATCTGTGTCCACCACACGGAATGAAAAATTGTCTCTTATTTCTCCCCTCTTGTTTTGGAGGGCGTAGGTGGAGCGGGTGGAGAGGAGCGAAGTGGGTGGTGTGTGGAGCAGTAGGTGGAAGGTTGATAACTCCTGCCACTGGTTTGGTGTGTGTTTGTGTGTCGTTGTGTTGGTCTCGCTGAGGGGAGGAATATTTGTTGTTGCGCCTCATTATTTATTACTCGCTAGAGGGAAGTAACCTGAAGGGCGCGCTGTGAATGGTGTACTCAGTGGTCCTCTGTGATAAGTAGGCGCCATTCATCTCACTCTTCCTTTCTCATTTTTTTTTTCTCGTCACTTTTATCACTTTAGTGTGTAGTCTTCACTTTGTCTTGGTTTCAGGTTATGTAAGTTTGTGCTCTCTCTCTCTCTCTCTCTCTCTCTCTCTCTCTCTCTCTCTCTCTCTCTCTCTCTCTCTCTCTCTCTCTCTCTCTTGGCCTCCTTTCTCGTCTTGTTCGACCTCCGTCTCGTCATCTTGGACCTCCTTTCCCTCCTCTTCCTCTTCTCTCTCTCTCATACCCTCATGCACCTCTTCCTTCTTCGTCTTCTCCTTATCCCTTCCTTCCTTGCTTCCTGCCTTGCCCAACACCTCGCCGCCATCCATCACCACGACCACCACATCAAGCGTCAGTGATCAGGTGGAGACTAACCATACTTGCTCCCGCCCTAGTTATAGCGTAAGGGAGCAAATCATTCCTACCTTCCCCTCGACCCTATATACAATACGCACATTCCCCTCGCGCCCTATCGATCCAGGAGAGGTCAAGGCATCGGCACAGGGAAGGACGTTATGCAGGAAAGGAGAGGAGCAGGAAGAAAGCGGAAGGCGTAGGAGTGTTGGGGAGCTGGGGACGGGGAGGGAACGAGGTGGTGATGGAGGGGAAAGACGCGAGAGACAAGTAGGGTGTCCATCGCGTTGTCCTGGGGGGAAATAAGACGTGGGTGTGTGGTGGAAACTCTTACTAGTGTGTCTGGTCGTGTTTTTTTTTTTTTTTTTTTTTTTGCGGAGTTGGTGTTGGTGGAGTCTTGGCCCTTTGTTTTCCCTTGTTTCTCCAGAAGGGGCATAATAAAACACAAAGGAGGAACAAAGAGCTGCTGATTTGTTGGCTCTTTGGAGATTATTGGTGAAAGTGGAAGAAGAGGAAGAGGAGGAACAAGACCACCACATATGGAAAATAAATAGAAGTAGATTTGTCGTTTCCCACAGGGATATTTGTGGTGACTGGACCATCTATTATACAGCAACAGAAATATGATATCATACGTAGATGACGTGGAGAAGAAGAACGATGACGAGAACAAAGACGAAGCGTGGGAGGACAAGGAAGACAAGAATGATTCAAAGGAGGGCGATGACAAGCAGAAAGATGAAAACAATGATCATGAGGAGAAGAAGGAGGAGGAGGAGGAGGAGGAGGAAGAAAAAGAAGAGGAAAAATCAAGGCACACACACCGGCGCCCCGTTACCTACACTTCCACCACACTCCATTAATCCAAACATTATCGTTAAAAAAAAAAACGCACTAAATAAGCGAGATATGTAATTAATTTACAAAAACGTACTCATTATAATATAAATAATCCATTTATTGAAGAAGAAGAAATGAAGAAAGAAGAAATAAGGATATAAAAAGGCATAGAATGGAAAATAGGAAGAGGAGGAGAAAATAAGATAGAGAAAGGAAAAAAAAAGATAGGAAACGAGGAAATGGTTCGAGACGGGAAAAAAAAAATAAATAAAGTAATGATGATGGAGAAAGAACGAGAAACTGAGAAACCTGAACGAATGAGGGGAACAGAATGAACAGAAATAAAGGAATGTAAGATAAACGACAAAAAAAAGAACGAAAAGGAGAGATCATAAAAAAAGAAAATAGGAAACGAAGAGCGATAAAAACCGAAAAAGGGAAGGTGTTGGTGAAGATAAGAAAGAAAGAAGAGAGAGAGAGAGAGAGAGAGAGAGAGAGAGAGAGAGAGAGAGAGAGAGAGAGAGGAAGTGAAGGAGAGGAGAGATGAAGGGCAACTGGATGAAAAGTAAAGACAAATGTAGAAGAAAGGAAAGGAAAGAGGAAAATGAAGGCAAAGGAAAGAGGAAATGAGAGAAATAGCGGAGGGCATGCTTCACTTCGCCAGCCCAAGTGGAGGCTAATTACTTGTCTCTGTCTCTCCCCCTTCCTCTCCCCTCTGCCGCACCCTTTCCTCTTCCTTTATTGCCCTCCACATCCACCTCATTTTCTCTCTATCCCTCCCCTTTATTCTTTCCTTCCCTATGTTGTTGTGTTCCTTCTGCTATATACAGATATTCTCCCTCCCTCCCTTCCTCCCTCTCTCTCTCTCTCTCTCTCTCTCTCTCTCTCTCTCTCTCTCTCTCTCTCTCTCTCTCTCTCTCTCTCTCTCTCTCTCTCTAAGCATTTTCCTTTAAAAATATCCTAATACGATTTAATCTCTCTCTTCAAGAACAGCGACGTGTAATCAATGGTGCATTAACTTCTCTTAAGCACAACATTCACCATCATTACACTCCAGCCGCGTTCTATCATTAGGTGTTGTCAAGATTGTCTGATGCCTGCAGTCTTCCTAATTTTATGGCCACTACATTCTTCCGGCTTCTTAAAGCTGATGTGTTGCTGTATTTATCCTTTTTTTTGTTGGTTTTTGTTTCCCCTGTTGTGTGTGTGTGTGTGTGTGTGTGTGTGTGTGTGTGTGTGTTGACCCATTCATTCTTTATATTGTCTGTGCCGGTGTTTCCCTCCTTGTTTTTTCTTGCTCCTCTTTTGTTTGTTGTCCTCTGTATTATAATGTTTATCAATTTGTTTTTCATATTATGTGTACCAGTGTCTTCCTTCTTTTTTTCTGTACCTTTCGCTTTGTTATACTCTTTTTTACGATGTGTAAGATTATATATTCTTTCTATGCTTGTTTTTTTTTTAATTCTTTTTATAATCTGTATTATGGCCCCACGTATTTTCATGTTCGGTTTTTTTTCCCTCCTCTTTCTTTGTTCTCCACACTTATCACTTCTTTGTATGTTTTATTTTCTTTTGCTTGCTGGTTTAGGAATCATTTCCTATTTATTTCACACTTCACTAAATAAAGAAAGGGAGTTCCATTACTTTCAAGTTAATACTTGTATTTGTCCTCCGCACTCATGAATTATTCTTGCTTTTCCTTCTTTTTTATTTTATTTTATTTTACTATGCTTTTTATCACAGACAAAAAAAAAATTCATATCATTTCTTGTTGATATCAGTGTTGCATTTTTAGAAAGTGTAAGAAGGATCTTTGTTGTTCTTTTTTCCTTGAATTTGCAGTGCTCCATATTATAAGACAACGCAGGTTAGAACTTTCTTTAGCTTATATTTGCGGCTTTTTCTTTACTTAGCAGCTTTAGGAATAGTAGCTCTCCTCTTTTCATCGGTGTGATTATTTTGCTCTGCCACGTATTACAAAAAAGAATGCAGGTTTACTTTTCCTGTGGCTTATATCCATTTCTTTCTTCTTTTAGCAGCTTTAGAGATAGCGGGTCATTTTGTAGTGTTCCTACTTATTAATTTGTTCTGGTATGCTTTTTATTACACAAAGAAAGCAGGGCTAACATTATTATTATTACTGTTGTTGTTGTTGTTGTTGCTGCTGTTGTTGGCTGTTCACGTTCCTTTGGTGGACGGTTTCGCGGGTGACTGCTGTGAGCTGACAACAACCACAGCAACCACAGTCAACACGCCATTGTTGCTGACGCGGCGTGGCCCTCATGCATTACAAATCTGACACGCTCCTCCGCTACTGTGATTCCCGATAACTCGACTGTATTTCACGTCATTTTTCCTTTACAACTGTGCCGCGTCAACGAAACGCTCAATACGGTTCTTTGTCACCGCGGTTCACTATTGTCCCGGTCTCCGTTGACGAGCCTCGGTCACTCATCGTGTTCTGCTAAGCGATGCATTTCCGTTTTAAAAGTATGTTCGGTTAAATCAGGTTCGATTGCGGTGTTCTTTCAATGTTGTTCTTTGTCCGATAACGTCCCCCAATAAGTTTTTTCTGTTCGCTTAGGTTAAATTGTAGTGTTTTCTTAATGTTGTTCCTTGTTCGGTCACGTCCCGCAATGCATTTTTTTTTCTGTTCACGCAGTTCTCTGTTCACTTGGCTCAGTGTTGATTTCTATTGATGGATTTTTCTTTAATTAGGCTCCATGTTAGTGCTGCTCTCTATTGATGGATCATTGTTAATATAGTCCTCTGTTAATATGGTTCCCTGCTAATATCGTTTTCTGTTGGTGTGGTCTCTGTAATATAGGTCTGCGTTAACGGAGTTGTCTCTTATCTCGGATCTCAGTTCTGGCGGTTCTCCGTTAAAGATGCCAGCCCCCAAAAAGTGCAGCCAAAAAAACATTATCCAAAATCATGAGGAGTGTCTTGAAGCTTCCAGCATGGAACAGTTCCGGTCAACGTTCAAAGTCTCTCTTAACGCGGGTTCCTGTCAGTGCGTTTCTCTGTTGCCTTCCTCCCGTCAGCCACAGTCGCCTGCCACGTGAGTCAGCGGCCCCATCACGAGGGGAAACTGAACTATTACTCCCATCCCAGGCGGCCGATTTATGTTTTCCTCATGTGACCTGCTCCCTCCTTCTCCTCCTCATCCCCTCCCCCAGCCTGCATGAGGGAAAGAGAGAGAGAGAGAGAGAGAGAGAGAGAGAGAGAGAGAGAGAGAGAGAGAGAGAGAGAGAGAGACGCATAAACCTACGTATATCTGCTCTTTCCTATAAAAAAAAAAAAGTACACCTATGCATTAACAACTGAAAAAAAGAGATAAATAATAGAAAAGTCAAGACGTGCAATTCAGTGAAGCACATTGAGCAGCATGCAGTTATCACCATCACCACCATCACAACCATCACAACCATCACTATCATGGCGGAGAGGAGGAGGATAATGATGAAGAAAGTGTTGGTAATGAGGCGGCGCTCCTCACTTAACACCTCCTGTGAAGTCATTACAGCCTCCATAATTACCCAGCTGACAAATCCGCCGCGCCGCACCGCACATTTACAGCCGATCAATATGGAAACACACCCGGAGAAACACCAGGAGAAATACCCTCCCCATTCTTGCGGCAGCGGTACCTTTAGCACCTACTACAGGAGAGGAGGTGGGGGGGTTCCGATCGTCTCGCGGCGGCGCAGTCTCGCTCGGGTGTTCGCGGGAGCGATTACCACATGCACTTCGGCAAACGAGGCGACCAGTCGTGCCTCCGTCGTTATGAGGAGAGCAGCGGAAAGGGCGTGAGGCTTCCGGTGTGTGTGTGATTAAACGTATTCACAAAGACTTTACCTTCATCTTGCCTTCCTCTCTCCTGTTTCTCCTCCTCCTGTGGTCATCGTAAGCCTTCTCTTCCTTTCAGCACACATGGTCCTCCTCCTCCTCTTCCTTTCCTCCCTTCTACCTTTAATCCTCCTCTTCCTTCAGTCTCCTCTTCTTCCTCCTCCTCCTCCTCTTCCTTCTTCTTCTCTCCATTCCTGTCCGCCATCACCTCCACCTCCTCCTTCCTCTTTGTTATTGTAATGAGAGTGCTTTGTCAGCTGATTCTGTCTGGAAATTCTTCTTCCTTTCAATTTCCTCTTTTCTTTGGGTGAAATTCTGCGAATAGGAAGTAGCGGCACGAAGGTAAACAGGTGCACAGGATTGCAGGAAACAAAACGGAAGGAACACTGAGAAAAAGTGAGACAGCGTAAAATATATACATGGAAAAAGGAGAGGATAGGAGAGGTGGAAAGTTAAAATTTATTCCTGTCTGCGTTCTTTCCCCTCATCTTCCTCTCACTCACTTAATTCACCCTCCTTCACTCACCCTGCCTGTCCTCCTCCAGCCCTCTCTCAGCCTCACAATGCCTGCCTCTCCACCTTCTCCACCCACTCCACACTCCAGCCTGGCACGGATGCACCGGGTAATGGAAGGCTCCCTGGCAAGGCGACGTGCTTGCATACCTGAGTTTACCTTCACCTGTCCTGGGGTGAAAAGTCGATGGTACACTCTGGGTGAAAACTTGATAGAGAGAGAGAGAGAGAGAGAGAGAGAGAGAGAGAGAGAGAGAGAGATTCGTGTGTATCATAACAGACTTAGAAGGCAAAACACGCCCTTTGCCCTAACACTGCGCCACTCACTGCTACCTAGAATAACATCAGCATAAACAGCTTCTCTTTTTGTTACGTTTTTTTCTGTGTTCCATAATCATCCGTTCGCTCTAAAGGGTCGGTGCTCTGGGTGGACGAAGCGTTTCAATTCCTTTCGTGTGTAGTTCCATTATTTAGTGGCGGTCGTTAATCAAAGGCGCCCGCAGACACCCACACACTATGCCACCGGTCACTGCTCACTCCGGGATCCGAACAGGAGGGCGAGACACGCTGAGTGGAGCTTCATCGGGTTGATTCGGATTCCAAAGCGAATCCACTAATCTACTGTTACGAATTAAGCCTGTTTATTTATGTTCATGGCCGCGGCGGATTTTTTTTTTTTTTTTTTTTTTTTTTTTACTATTTATCGGGGATTGCTGCCTAAATCTAATCCGTCAGATTGTGTTTCTGAATTTCGTCACTGAATGTGTTATTATTATTGTGTTTCCTGAAGATGAGATGAACATGAATTTGCTTCTCTGTCATTATGAGAATGAGGGATGTGTGTGTGTGTGTGTGTGTGTGTGTGTGTGTGTGTGTGTGTGTGTGTGTGTGAGCTGAGCAAACAAAAGAAACGCATCGTGACGCAGAAAATAAGACTAGACAAACAAACGAGAGAGAGAGAGAGAGAGAGAGAGAGAGAGAGAGAGAGAGAGAGAGAGAGAGAGAGAGAGTGGAGTACAAAGGCGAGGGAATGCAACACACGCACACACACACACACACACACACACACACACACACACACACACACACATTACTCTATTTCAGTGGTTATCAACACGTTGTACACTTCCCAGGACGGTGACCTCAAGACTTAGAAACACTTAACGTAACCTGACGGGGGGAACACCTTCTTTCTCCCGCAGCGCAATGGACCAACACGAATAGCTGGAGCTCGGGGGACAGGCGCGCGCGAAGGCAGACGGCGACAGATTTGTGACTCAAAACAAAAGCATCGTGACAGCACAAGTGGGAGCGTCCGTCATTCTTCACTGCAAGACCTCAAGTGCGACTGGCGGCCTGGTAAATGACGGAGTGTGTCAGCAAGTTACCTTAAGATCTGAAGTTCCTGTGGGGAAGCGTCGGTACCTTGATGTGACTGAGGTTGTGTTGATCTCTCGCCCGTATTCTTAAACGCTTTTGTTCTTTAATTAAGAGTATTTTTAAGGGATACAGCGATGATTTATAGAATTTTCTTGTGTCTGAGTTTGTTATTAAGACTATTTTCAAAAGCCACGCATATATTCGTCTTGTTCTCGTGGGTCTTTTCCCTTCTGAGATGAATCTACACCCTTAAAAACTACACACCCTTAAAAACTCTAACTTCTCCTAGAACCTATTAAAAGTAAAACACTAAATATTCACCAGATTTTTTAAGAATACGCTGCTCTAAGGCAAGCACTGAGAAACAAGGAACGTCATCGCCTCCAATACGATGACTGGTGAGGTAAACAAGTTATAAGTCACTCGTGATGGCGCAGGCGGCGCGTGGAGGCGAGGCTGCCCACCGCGTCCATCCTCTGAGTGGCATTAGTGCAGGAGTCCTTGTCTCATCAGCCTCGGCCTCCACAAACACGGGCTGCTTTAACACTTGTGAATATAAGGCAAAAAACATGGTGACTCGAGCAACTTTTCTGTGAGTTTATTGCACTTCCTGAGGGAGTGCTTGCTTAGGATATATAATTACCTATTTTGTATTTATCTATTAATTATATTTTTATTTTTATTTTATTTAATTTTTATGAGGGAACTATCAATTATCAGTGGAGTTTTCGTAGTGTTTGTTTAGCATATATTTACGCAGAAATATATGCAGTTTCAAACCACAGCATATTACATACATACATCTAAGACAACTAGGTCACAGTGGATCAATAGTAAAGTCCTTGGATAGAAACTTAAACTGCAAGGCGTTGGAGCACCTTCTAATGGCCTTAACAATGTGCTTACGATACACAACAATAGCTTAGGCAACAGTGACGTGGATGTACTGCACGCCATCAATCCAAGCCCGTTAAGCGAACAATAACACTCGTCTAGACACACACACACACACACACACACACACACACACACACTCGCGTGCTAAGACCATGACCGTCTGTGTGCTCTGCAGGTGTCTTGGATCAGGAAGAGGGACTACCAGCTCCTGACGGTGATTCTGTACACACACTCCAGTGACGACCGCTTCTCCATCAACTACTTGCATTGGGTGAGTGTTTGCTCTCGTGTGTGTGTGTGTGTGTGTGTGTGTGTAGAGGGGGTATTTTCTCATGAATGTAAATATTAATGTATAGATTCTCTCTCTCTCTCTCTCTCTCTCTCTCTCTCTCTCTCTCTCTCTCTCTCTCTCTCTCTCTCTCTCTCTCTCTCTCTGGCCCTATATTTAGCAGTGGGAATTCCAGGCACTGCAGGTGTTTAGCTGAAGGAAAATGTCACGTTGCGAGAGAGACCAGTGTGTAATGACTCTTGGATTGAAAATATTGAAGTGCAGTTGTGTGCATGACCTAATGAAGGTGACGCCAAGCACACTCGTTGATTTAACGGTAAATTTTTTTTTAACAATGAAGATGAATAAATCAAAGTCAATAACATGAACAGTTAATCATTAAGCAATATATTAGCTTCGATTACTAATTAAAAGTTAATAAAAAAAAACTGACATGGAATAAAAATCATAAACCAATATTTCCTAAACTCTTCAGTTCTTCCTTATTTATTGAATTGAAGTAAGATTTAATTAATTTTCATGTTCATTACAAATCAAGCATTTCAACGCTTCACATGCATGCGTATTCACAGACAACAATAATGTTAACGAAACACAGATGAAGCACAACACTCATGATTGCAGTCGTCCAATCAGTCCCTAACATCCTCGTCCATATTAAACACGATGACGCCCAAAATATTTGTTTGCAATTACACACATGCACGAAATATTGCCATACACTCTCATTAAACCCTGCTGGTCATGATGACGGGCGGCCACCACTGCCTGACACACACACACACACACACACACACACACACGTTCACCATAACGCCTACAATTGAGTAACAAGACTGAGGATGTATTGTGTGTGGCGGCGCAGGTGTGTGCTGTCTTATCCCAGCGGCGAGCTAGTATTGTGGCGCCATTGTGTTGTCATTGCAGTCAACACTTCACCGAGTTTTTTTGAGGCCACGGCGGCTCGGGATGAGAGTCGCGGTAATACGGCTTGAGGGTGGCGCGGCGAGCGGCGGCACGAGGCTCGGTGTTCACTCCTGGCGGAGAGCCTGCACCTGCTGCCTCGTCCACACACACACACACACACACACACACACACACACACACACACACACACACACACACACACACAGTATACACTAGGCACTTTATCCTTCCACCATATTCTTGTGCCGAAATCCGAAAACCCTATACTGAAATATATTCCCATAAGACGAGTCTGTGGCAGGATTTGTTGCTCATCCACCCACCTCACCAACCCTGCACGATATCAAGGATGCTTTATATATATATATATATATATATATATATATATATATATATATATATATATATATATATATATATATATATATATATATATATATATATATATATATATATATATACACTTCCAAAAACAGAGAAGCATCCTAAACATCAAAGACCTAAGATAGTATCAGCCGAGAGAGAAGGAATGCAACAGAAAACGAGCTACAAGACCGCTTACGGAGCGAAGACTATGTATGGCATGATGGCATGAGGTGGTGGTGGTGTTAGGGGGGTGTGAGGGAAGCGCACGAATTTCCAGCACCGCGTTATGGCGGACGCAGATGAGGACCCAAGCAAACTAACAGCGGCCATATACTCTCTCTCTCTCTCTCTCTCTCTCTGGTGTAAGCATTTCGTCTCCAGGGCGATACATTACGAAGGACGGGGGGGGGGGGCGTAAAACAAGGCGCAACAGGAAGGAACACCGTGCTTTGGATGCGGTTTAAGGCAAATACCCATCACGGCCGGGACGCATCACCATCACCGGAATTTTACTGGTAATTCCCGGCTGGAGAAGGCAGGAAGGGATCGAGAAGAGGAAGGCAGTATTTAGGGCAATGGCGGCGTGGGGAGCTGCGGTAGGCAGGAATTATTGTTTATTATTGGATAAAAATAATGACTTTTATGTTCATTTAGGGGAGCTTCGGCAGGATCCCTTTTTTCACGCAGGGCCAATTAAGGAAAGCTGGTGCATGATCCTTTTTTCCCGGTGTCGAGCCAATTACGAGCACCTAGGAGTTGGGCGCCAGGTGAGTGCTCAGTTCACTAGTCCGGGGATCTCCATGCCGCCAAGACTTATCTTTCCGAGTAACTTTCTATTTCAGCATAGTTTATTTTCGAAACTTTTCCGAGGTGACTGGGAAGCTTTTGCCAGGCTTTCACTGAGTATAAATATGCGCTGGAAAGCTGGAAAAATGGCTGGTGCGCGCGCGTGCGCGCGAGCGTGCACGTACGCACGCTAGCACCCACCCACACACACACACACACACACGGCGAAGCAAATGGGCGAGCCTCTTAGTGTGTAGCCCCTGTTCACCTAGCAGCAAATACGGGATGTAACCCGAGGGGTTGTGACCTCGCTGTCCCGGTGCACAGTGGGACCAAATGATAAATTTCTGGCCAAAATAGGAGATTACAGTTTACTAATTTACACTGGTCCAGCGAAAGTTATGAAGTAGCATGTCGGAATACCGTGGTTATTTCCGGCATAAACCATTCCATGATGATTTTACAGAGCATATAATGATGTTCAGGAAAAGAGAAAATCATTATATTTTTGTTATTTTTTTTACATGTAGCAAACAAAAATCGCTGTAAATAAATGGCTATTATTCTTTTTTTAATGTGATAATACAGATATAAGGAAAAGTATTTAATATTAGGTTTTATAATAGGCTTTTAGTGAAACGCCTGTATGGTAAGATCGGGTCATATCGGATCCCGATACCCAATTAGTTTGGAAGAATATACATAAATAAACATGTCTGTAAAGAAAAGGGCTCCACATACGTCCACCATTAAGAATAAGAGAGTTTATCTACAACAGCATTCGAATTTCGCGCGAGAAGGAGACTGGGAGGGAGGGGCGCGCGCGAGTTCTCTGTCTTGTGTAACAGCACCACACACACCGCCCAGTGTTTCAACAACCTGATAAAGCCTTCATTAGTCCAAGGTTAGACCTACCATTTCTGTACTTATATTATGAATATATAGAGAACGTCCAAGTGTGCATGTAATAATATATAATGCAAATTTTGGTGAAAAAAAAGAAGAAACTGTTAAGCCGTCACGCAAATATAACAAAATGAATAAAATAGTTAGCCCTAATAATTAAAAGGAAATCGTGCTTATTCAGCAGTAACTTGCTTAATATGACTTTACTACAAACACAGACAAGTATAGATGTATTGTTTCTTTAATTTCAGATGGCGGGGATTGCTAGAAGTGTTCCATTAGACAAGTATATATCACGTAGAGACTGCCACTCATTTGAACAAGTTATTTCTAATGTAATATCAGAACATGAGATATTGCATCACCACACACCGACACTGACACCTGCAGCAATTTCAACCTTTAAAAATGACTTCCAGACACGATGGAGAAAGGCAAATTACATCAATGTCAGGTTCCAAAAGAATAATAGTGTTTGGCTCTCAAAGGAATTAAAATTACAGGAAATTGAGGACAGTACACAACATGAGATCTCAAACACCAGTGAAGCAGGTCATTCAAAGAGAGGTCGATCATCTGCAGACTTCAAAACTGCTAGTGAAAGAACAAAGCCAAGAAAAACAGAAGTAAGAAGAAATATTCAGCAGAAGAGCTTGTCTTTGCAGCTCAGATAAAACTTAGGAATTCTGGGAAAAATCATGCTGCGAAGATTTGTAAGGAGTAGCATTAAGTACCCCGACTAGGTAAACAAAAATGATAAAGAAATTGGTGAACAAAACTGAAATTCCTCTGACTCCACACGAGGCACTTTCCATAATGCTCAATATAAACATGAGCAAAAGTACTTACAATTATTAAAGAATCATCCATAAAGAAAGAAACTGTACACTTTATCCATCCTACAAAAGTGTGGTAGAAGCTACAAAGACTTGTTATCCCCCGGGCATTAACATCAGTGATTTTAAAGCAGAAGTCCCTCTCCAAAACTTGCTTGATAAAACTGCCTCAAGTCTACTGCTTTCTCAGAAAATGGTTGTTGACCTAATCAGATCACAGTCAGCACATACCATGCCACTCTCTTTTGAACTCCTCAGTAAATATGGTTTTGATGGCAGTGGAAATCATTCCCTCTATGCCATGAAATATGACAATACAAATAGTGATGTGAGTGAAACTAACATGTTTGCAACTTTCCTATGCCCCCTTAAGTTACTTGAGAAAAGAAGCAAGATGACAGTCTGGCAAAACCCTGCCCCATGCTCATCTGTTTATTGCCGCCCCCTTACATTGCAATTCATCAAGGAAACTCCACATCTTATTCCATCTGAACATGAATTCATTAAAAATAAAATACACAACCTGATACCAAGTGAAGGAGAGGGTAATACTGTATACCACAAACTGATTCTGACCATGGCCGATGGAAAAGTACGCCAGGCACTAACCACCACTGCATCTTCCACTTGTTATTTATGTCAACCTGTCACAAAACCCTCTGGAATGAATAATTTAACTGTAATAAAAGAGAAAGTAACATCAACAGAACATTTAGAATTTGGTATATCTCCTTTGCATTGACTAATAAATACCCTGGAATGTGTTTTGCACATTGGCTGCCGTGTGCAGGTAAAAACATGCTGTGTAAAGGGAGAGCTGCCAAAAAATACTGTAAAGAAAAGAAAAGAATTCAGAGGGAACTAAAAGAAACACTTGGAATTAATGTGGACTTCTCTGCACAAGGTAGTGGCAACACAAATAATGGAAATAGTGCAAGAAGGTTCTCTAGTGAGCCTTCAAAAGCTTCAGCTATTACAAAAGTGGACGAACAACTTATCCATCGATTGTCAGTTATTCTGTTTGCTTTGAATTCTGGTTATGACATCGACACTGAAGCCTACAGGAAGTATGCTGAGGACACAGCACATCTCTGTGTGACCCTCTACAACTGGTATTATATGCCAGCCTCAGTACACAAGATGCTGATGCATGGCTCAAGTGTAATCCAGGCTTTGAACATTCCAATAGGGCAGGCATCTGAGGAGGCCATTGAGGCCAGACATAAGGATGTCAGGAATATACGATGCAGCCATACATGCAAAATATCAAGAGTAAGAGTGAATCAAAGGCCCTAAGTGAATTCTTAGGGCACCACGGCAAGCAGCCTCGGCGGGGCTGCCGCACGCTGAGCCGCAGGTGGGATGGAGCCTCCTGCAGCGTTGCGGCGCGAGCCACACACTTCAAATGATAATTCAGTTTGTTTCCAGACATTTTATGAAATCACACTTCTTGCTCAAGATTTGCTGAACATGAAACTGAACCACATCCAGGATGACCCGACTCAGTGTTCACGAGCATGGCTGTCTGGGCCTGAAATTGAGCTCAGACCAAGAAAAGAAACCATTTCCTGCGTCCAGCATGTCACCAACTCTCGGATTCCCTGATTTTTTTAACAGAAAACAGCAACAGATTGGAAGTCACGCATTGTATTTCAGTAAATGTTACAATGTTACTAAGTGAGCTGTGGCCCAAACATCCTGAGTGAGTGAGGCCTTGATCTGTGACACATCTGTCCTGATAATCGCCTGACTCGAGGCTCTTATCACCTGAGTTTTTTTTCTGCTTCAGTAGCAAGTGATTGTAAACCCCGTACTGTGAGTCCGCCATCACTGACATCACTCCGCCAAAGAGGAAATTAATTTGAACTTCCACACATAAGGGAAACTGCAGGAAGCCACCAGGCCTACACATGGCTGTCACTTACCGTCCCCATCCATCAATATGTGTAATAATATAAAGATGCCTAATGACTCAGCATTAACAACCTGACTATTGCGTCTTTCACTCCTCCACCATTCATCTCTCCTCTGGGTATCCATTCACCACGGCACAAGCGCTTCCTTCTCACGGATGCACACTTGTACTTATTCCCTTTTCACACTAGAGGGACACGTTTTGGCTTCACCGCTGCACTCTGCCTCTAGATAAACGAAGCATGCAGAGTGAGGCGGCCAGTGTGAGGCGGCCAGTGTGAGGCGGTGCAGGGATGAAGGGAACAGGGTTAAGAACAGTGGGTGGTCATCAAACACATGACCTGACCTCGTTTCCTGGCCTTCAGACTCAACGGAATGGAAGTTATGGGAGGCGGGAAGTTAGACGATTTACGCTGCAGAGAGAGAGAGAGAGAGAGAGAGAGAGAGAGAGAGAGAGAGAGAGAGAGAGAGAGAGAGAGAGAGAGAGAGAGAGAGAGAATACATGTACCTGGAGCTGATACCAGAGCGTGTGCATGGGTGTATGAAATTACTCTGCATGACTACTTGATTTGATGTATGGGGCGCTGCGGGAACCAGCGAGCGCCTCACTCACTCACTCCTCCTCCTCCTCCTCCTCTTCCTTCGCCGCATGTTCTCGACAAGGGCACACAAATGGTCCTCAAAATACCATTGTTATATAAACTCTCTCCAGCCAATATGTTCTCCTCCTCCTCCTCCTCCTCCTCCTCCTCCTCCTCCTCCTCTTCCTTCGCCGCATGTTCTCGACAAGGGCACACAAATGGTCCTCAAAATACCATTGTTATATAAACTCTCTCCAGCCAATATGTTCTCCTCCTCCTCCTCCTCCTCCTCCTCCTCCTCCTCCTCCTCCTCCTCCTCCTCCTCTTCCTCTTCCTCCATGCAAGAGAAATAAACCTAAATGGTGGACAAACAAGATTGAGTCACAACTACTGCAGAAAAATCGTGCCTACCGTAAATATTTGTCCTCTCAGAATGAGGCTGATAAACTAGAATACGACAGACTCCGACGCGAATCAAAAAAGCTCATTAGACAGAGTAAGAAAAATCTAGAAATGTATATTGCAAGCATTGCTAAATCCAATCCCAAAGAATTTTACAGTTACGTTCGAAATAAAAAAGTCATTACATCTCACATTAATCACATTACACTAGATAACGGTAATTTTGTCACCGGAGAAACTCAGATCGCGGACACACTGAATGATTATTTTGCTTCAATTTTTACAGAGGAAAATACTCATACAATCCCCGAACCACTCCTTATGCTCCACAACATAACCCCCTTAAGTGTCTGCGTTTTTCATGAAAACGAGATAATCAAAGTAATTGATAAGATGAAAACTGACAAAGCCCCCGGCCCAGATGGTATTGCACCACGTGTCTTGAAAGAAACTAAATTCCAAATTTGTAAGGCCCTTTCGTTGCTTTTCACCAAATCATTTAACTGCGGTAAGGTTCCCGAGGATTGGAAGTTAGCTAACGTTACCCCTATAGAAAAGAAAGGCGATAATTCACTTCCAAGTAACTACAGACCTATCAGCCTTACATCTGTAGTATGTAAACTAATGGAAACAGTAATTCGCAATAATTTAGTGAACTTTCTAGAGGAAAATGATTTAATCAATGACTCGCAGCATGGCTTCCGAAACAGACGTTCTTGTCTAACTAATCTGCTTGATTTCTTTTATGATGTTTTCACCATGTACGACGAAACAAAGGCAGTAGATATAGTGTATCTAGATTTTCAAAAAGCTTTTGACAAAGTTCCCCATAAGCGGCTACTAGCTAAATTGAAGTCACATGGTATAAATGGAAAACTTCTCAATTGGCTTGAAGACTGGCTGTCTGAGAGAAAACAGCGCGTTGTTTTAAATGGTAAATTTTCAAACTGGCGAGAAGTTCTAAGTGGTGTACCACAGGGATCAGTGCTCGGCCCTGTTCTTTTCCTTATTTACGTTAATGATATCGATGAGGGCCTCACCTGCAAAGTATCTAAGTTCGCTGATGATACAAAAATAATGAATAAAGTAGTCACGTCTGAGGATAAAAGAAAATTACAATCTGATCTTGACCACTTAGCCACTTGGTCAGACAAGTGGCAGATGAGCTTCAATGTAGATAAATGTAAAGTGTT
>NW_026973736.1:415000-427500 GCF_035594125.1 Scylla paramamosain
TTTCTATATTGTTTACTAATTTGTACATTATTAGGTCTCCTCTTTCTCTTCTTTCATGCAGTTTTTTTTTTTTTTTTATGCAAGAGGGACACTGGCCAAGGGCAGCAAAAATCCAATAAAGAAAAAAGCCCACTGAGGTGCTGATCCCCAAACACTGTCCAAAGCAGTAGTCAGAAATTGAAGGATAAATGTCTTGAAACCTCCCTCTTGAAGGAATTAAAGTCATAGGAAGGTGGAAATACAGAAGCAGGTAGGGAGTTCCAGAGTTTGCCAGAGAAAGGGATGAATGACTGAGAATACTGGTTAACTCTTGTATTAGAGAGGTGGACACAATAGAGGTGAGAGAAAGAAGAAAGTCTTGTGCAGTGAGGCCACGGGAGGAGGGGAGGTATGCAGTTAGTAAGATCAGAAGAGCAGTTAGCATGAAAATAGTGGTAGAAGACAGCTAGAGATGCAACATTGTGGAGATGAGAGAGAGGCTGAAGACAGTCAGTTAGAGGAGAGGAGTTGATGAGACAAAAAGCTTTTAATTCCACCCTGTCTAGAAGAGCAGTACGAGTGGAACCGCCCAAGGCATGTGGAGCATACTCCACACATGGATGGATAAGGCCCTTGTACAGAGTTAGCAGCTGGGGGATGGTGAGAAAAACTGGAAGAGATGTTTCAGAATGCCTAACTTCGTAGAAGCTGTTTTAGCAAATGAGATGAGATGTGAAGTTTCCAGTTTAGATTACATTGGGGTTTAGTAGGGTGATCCATAACTGTTCCTTTCCACTGGGAGGGGGTGACAGGACTAAGAGTGTAAATGTGTGTGTGTGTGTGTGTGTGTGTGGTGCTTTGTCTGGACTACCCTGTGTGGGATTGCCAGCCAGGTATAGAGATAAATAGGTGGTGTCTTTGATATTAGGAAATATAGTACGACTACATGTAATACTGCTTTACTCATCATGTATAGAATCTGTTGATGGATCTCTAGAGTGTATCACTAAGAACTGATTTCCTTCCAGGATTGACACAGAAGAGTGAAGGACTGCCTGCTGCCTTGATGCAAGAAAGTTTAGGCTGCCATCTCACTCCTGCATTGACAGCTGATTTGTGCTGAAGCCCACCAGTCCAGTCAAGCCAGGAGGGAACAGGTGATCAGTGCTGAGGAGTGGAGAGTGGGCTGGCAGGAATTAGAAGCTTTAAGAGGTTCTGAAGAAGAGATGAAGTGGAAGATGAACCTAGGGGCTGTCAGCTTTGTGGAATCCCAGTAAAATTGGAGGATGAACTCCGCTGCCTGTCAAATCCATCCTGAAGTGAAGTACTCTGACTGAATTGGGCCTTCCGTCATCACAGTTGAAGAGAACCCAGCTCTGTCTGAACCCTGCCTGTCAGTTGCTAAACATTGCAGAAGATGGAGCCGTGGGTGAACCAAAGCCATATGTGAACCCGGCAAGAAAGTGGTGTTGCTGTCCTGAGGCTCAGGAGCACCAATTCACTGTCCACCCTCCTTCATCATGGAAAGATGTGTATGAACAAAGAAATTACTTGATGAAAAATAAAACTCACTGTAATTTGTCAAATTTAATAATTGTATTGTGAAAAAAAAATTAAATTTGCTTAATAATTATGACTTTCAATGTAATCTGCCTTATAATTGTTAGCTAGCTTTGTAAAAAAAAATTATTTATAGAGATCAATATCCCTGTAGTGAAGGAAGAAGGACTCAGAAAGGAGTCCTTCCTCCCTCCTTCACTACAAAATACTTCCTCCCTCCTTCACTACAAAATACTAAGTTTAAGGTGCGATTTGTACATACAGGCACCGTCCCTCCCTGCATTCAGGGAGGGTCAATCTACAGGGAAATCCAGGGGCCTCTATGTGCAAATCACACCTTAAACTTAAAAAAAAATTGAGTCCTTCCTCCTTCACTACAGGGATATTGAGTACTTCCTCCTTCACTACAGGGATAATCATCTGTATTTGCTTTCTTTTTACACATTTTTTTTTTATACAAATTTCAAGATAATTTAAGACAATATTTAAAGTAATAATTATACAATACTACCTTGTTTGTTTGTCAAGAACATCCTTCACATTTCAAGATGGTGAAGACAAGATAGTATATACAATACTATTTAAACTGAAGACAAACAAATTGCACTGAAGCCAACAAAGACAAGGCATTGTGGGGAAGACATCAGAGACAAGCTGTGTCTATGGTCCTCCCAGGCAAGGCAGCAGATGATGACAGCTGTCAGGGGAGGCTGGGCTGCTGGGGTGGGCTTCCTGCAAAATTAGGACAAATCTTAGATGCAAGGATACATAGAACAGTTGGTGGTATTTGGTGATGCATGAAGGAGGAGATAAACATGCAGATATAGAAGAGAGAGAGAGAGAGAGAGAGACAGACTTGTACAGTCTGAAGGTACTAGAGGGAAACTGAAAGACAGCTCAAATAATGAGTGGACGGGCATGGTAGGAGCTTTGCAGTCAGGGGAAGCTGACCTCACTGTCTCTGAATTGTCCATCACTGAAGAGAGGCTGAAAGTTGTTACCTACACCCAGCCTATATATATACACAAGTGATGATCAAATAATGATTTAAGGATAGTGAACAAGCACTCCCTTAACAGATTAACTTGGATCAGCAAAATGTTTACAATATGAAATGTCAAATAATTTGATTGATATATCTATATACCACATTGGCAACCCCATACAGGGTGGCCCAGACAATCCACCATATATTCACACATACAACATTCACAGTTAACCCAAATAATAATGTATTTACATACCAGGCCAAACAATCCCCCACAGGACACCCCAGACAAACCACCACACATTCACACTCTCAGCTCCACTAATAACTTATTTTTCTGTATATATCAGGCTGGCAATCACACACAAGATGGCCCAAACAAGGCACCACACACACATCCTTCACACTCTTAATACCTGTCAACCCCTAGTGGAAAGGGACAGTCTTATGGCCCACCACACCACACTACACCTCAGGAGCCCAGGCACAGCATTCACTTAACAAAAAGTCACATTAACACTCACTCCCCACAAAACAAATTAACACAAAATCAGATTAAACACTCACCCCAATGTGATGTTCACAAGGCAAGTCCTCCTCTCATAGCTATAAACTGTTTGTGGCCACCTATGAGGATCTTGACAAGATGCTACTAGCCTACACAACCCCAATGGACACAGCTCTGTACTGGTGCATCCTGGCTAACATGATAGGTTTGGCTAGCATCCTCTTCTTTGCTGAGCAACTCCAGAGGTGCTACATACCCATGGGGGAGAAGCCTGTCAGCATGGGAGTTGCTGGCTGGTACGTGTTGTCAGCTCTCCTACAGCAAAGTGAGGACCTGTTGGGGTGTGGGACTGGTCAGTTCAATGGTGGTAGTGTTTAGTGTTTGGTAAAATGGCTGGTACATGTTATCAGGTCTCCTACAGCAAGGTGAGGACCTGAAAGGGTGAGACTGTTAGTTGAATGCAAGGACTGGTTAGCTGCAGGATAGCAATGTTTAGTGTCCGGTTAGTTAGCTAGTACACCTGTCAAAATATTTTTTGTTACTCTAGGTTCTGAAATAGACCGCAACAAACAATGGCACAGCAGCCGTGATGACTTGTAGAGGTTGGTACGTCTTCCTGTCCCCCCCCCCTCTCCATTCTTCTCCCTCGTAAACATCCCATACTATTATCACTTTAGTGTAGTTCATTCTGTAGAGCCAATAATGGTTCATGGAGTGCATTTTCCACATCATACCAGGATCATATATTATACCAGTCACAAATTCCCCAGTAAGAAGCAACTTGGCACAGCAGGGTTACCAACTTTGCACCATACTGCATGAGTTATACCAGAAATCATTGTGTGATGTGTCATACAGTAACACACCATAAAGGTGACAACATTTTTTTGATGGGTGTACATGTGTATATGGGTGGGACTGTTAGATGAATACAAGGGTAGTGGTGTTTAATGTTTGGTAAGATGGGAATACAGGAAGACAATCATTAAAGGATAGATTTAAAATTGGTAAACTTCACATGACATCTGATGTATTTCCATAATTGTATTGATATTAACTCCAATTGGTTCTGGCATGAGCAATGCAAGCAAGTGGTGTTGATACAACTGTTATGGATATCGTAAGTAATGTATTTAATTTTGTTATCAGTAGTTCTCATGATGAAGGTATCAACAGTTTTCTTAGTAAGATATAATGTTTAAATCTTTCAGAAATGGTGAGAAAATTTTCAAATTGTATTTTTATCTCTGAAACATTTTAAAATGGTCTTTTCAACACTTGAATTTAAAATTATCTACTTTTGTCCCTTTCAAAGATTTAAATTGCTTTTGCATCATTTTCCAGGTTTTAAAATTGCTTTTTTTATAGCATCTTCCCCCCCTCCTCCTCCTCCTCCTCCTGCAGGCTCCAACACCTACCCAATCAGCAGTGCAGCATGGGTCACCTACAGGGTTGGCTGTGGTGTGTCCCTCATTGTGTACACATCATACTCTGCCACACTGGTCTCACACCTGGCAGTGGAGCAGTCTGTGACTCTGCCCTTCAGCAACCTGCAGGAGCTCTCTAGGCAGTCAGGCTGGGATGCTGGATGCAACAACAATGATCTCTTCAAAGTGACAGCCTCACTGGCTCCTTGGTTTTTTGCTCCCTGTGCTGATATACCATCCACACTTCAGAGAGAGAGAGAGAGAGAGAGAGAGAGAGAGAGAGAGAGAGAGAGAGAGAGAGAGAGAGAGAGAGAGAGAGAGAGAGAGAGAGAGAGAGAGAGAGAGAGAGAGAGAGAGAGAGAGAGAGAGAGAGAGAGAGAGAGGGGCAGGCAGGCAGGCAGGCAGGCAGGCAGGCAGGCAGGCAGGCAGGCAGGCAGGCAGGCAGGCAGGCAGGCAGACAGACAGACAGACAGACAGACAGACAGACAGACAGACAGACAGACAGACAGACAGACAGACAGAGAGAGAGAGAGAGAGAGAGAGAGAGAGAGAGAGAGAGAGAGAGAGAGAGAGAGAGAGAGAGAGAGAGAGAGAGAGAGAGAGAGAGAGAGAGAGAGAGACAGACAGACAGACAGACAGACAGACAGACAGACAGACAGACAGACAGAGAGAGAGAGAGAGAGAGAGAGAGAGAGAGAGAGAGAGAGAGAGAGAGAGAGAGAGAGAGAGAGAGAGAGAGAGAGAGAGAGAGACAGACAGACAGACAGACAGACAGACAGACAGACAGAGAGAGAGAGAGAGAGAGAGAGAGAGAGAGAGAGAGAGAGAGAGAGAGAGAGAGAGAGAGAGAAATTTGTGCAGGGCCCTTGATTTAGGAGTGGGCAAAGAGGGCAGCTGCCCAGGGGCCAGAGGCTTCCACAATGTTGGGATCTCCACAATCTGGGGAGTCCCTTACATAATTAAGCATTCTGTAAGTGAAAGAAACTCAAATTAATCAGTAAACACTAATTTTCTATGAACTTTTTAACATTTTTTGTCATTATTAATACAGCTGCTTTTGTTTCATTTACACTAAATAAATATGCTCTTTTCTCTAGATTATATTATATATATTAAAAAATTGAATGAAATATAGATACATAAAAACATTAATATAAATATCTCAGGCTGGCCATGGGCCTCCACAGACCTCAAGGTGGTGTGTCACACCAACACTTTTTCCGTCAACTTTTTCCATCGTTTTTCTGAAAATCATGGATATCTTGGCTGCGGCCTGTCGCACACAAATGGTGTTTCATCTGAAACTTTCCGTTGGCACAGCCCAAGGAGTGCAAACAAACATGGAGTCCACACTGCAGCAAAGATATGCTACTCTGAAACTAATACTGTGTACTGTGAGACACAGTATTGGAGGGCACAGGTGACTGTGTTGTGAGCCGCTCTTTTCAGGCCTTTCTTCATACAAGATTCATCCTTGTGGTCCCAGAGGCACTTATGGCTCCTGATGCTTTCCACAAGGATCTCCTCTGAACGGCGTGTCCAACTTGGATGTGGTTTTCCTTCCATGACGAAGCGTAGAGGTGGTAATAACGCTCTGTGAGACAGGTTGAAGTCACGCGGAAAGTCTTGGTCTTGGTCTTGGAAATATAAACAAAGGCGGAAGTTTGCAGGAGGAAACAATCCTGATCGTCTGACAAATTCATGCGATAAGTTCATGTGGAACGAAGAAAAATCGACGGAAAAAGTGCTAGTATGACACCACCTTAAATCCACCCCTGGATTTGTGAGTTAATTTTTTTTCTTTTTTTTTCTTACTTGAGGGGCATTGGTTTTGGGAGGGAAAAAAAAAAAAAAAAAAAAGACGCACTTAGGTGCCATTCCCTTAAGACCAAAAGGATCATCCAAAATTGGAGGGTAAGTGCCTTGAAACTTTCCTCTTGAAAGAGTTCTAGTCATAAGGAGGAAATATAGAAGTAGGCAGAGTGTTCCAGAGTCTACCAAAAACTAACTGACTGTTAGGCTAGACTGTGTAAAATACTGATGTGACTACAGTCCTCTTTTTCTGTTTTTGCTGCTTCTCTGGAGTGAGGGGCTGGCACCATGCACAAGTCTTCTTTGGTTGTGTCTGTCCCTTGCATCTTCTTCTGTGACTCCCATCCTTAGCAGCTCTAGCACAATTCCATCCTTCCATCTCACTCACTCTTTACCTTGATCTTCCTTCAACTGGCTTTCTCCAGGCCCTTTTAATTAGTCCTTTATCAAGATTGCCTCCAATAACCACCTAGGATGTGAACAATCTCATATCACCACATCAGTCTGGCTAGATTATAACGTGCCTTCTCTTCTTCCCTGGGAGCAGCAAACCTGTGTGGGCTCCCAGACAGGTGAGTGCTGTGTGCTGAGAAAGGCATGGCAGAAAGTGGTGCTGAGGTCCCCAGATAACTTAGTGAACTCCTACACTGAGGGACTGGAGAAGGTCTTGAATGGTAAGTCCTTCACAGCTCCCACAGTGAGGGACTGGAGAAGGTCTTGAATGGTAAGTCCTTCACAACTTCCACAGTGAGGGACTGGAGAAGGTCTTGAATGGTAAGTCCTTTGCAACTCCTACAGTGAGGGACTGGAGAAGGTCTTGAATGGTAAGTCCTTCACAGCTCCCACAGTAAGGGACTGGAGAAGGTCTTGAATGGTAAGTCCTTCACAACTTCCACAGTGAGGGACTGGAGAAGGTCTTGAATGGTAAGTCCTTCACAACTTCCACAGTGAGGGACTGGAGAAGGTCTTGAATGGTAAGTCCTTTGCAACTCCTACAGTGAGGGACTGGAGAAGGTCTTGAATGGTAAGTCCTTCACAGCTCCCACAGTAAGGGACTGGAGAAGGTCTTGAATGGTAAGTCCTTCACAACTTCCACAGTGAGGGACTGGAGAAGGTCTTGAATGGTAAGTCCTTCACAGCTCCCACAGTAAGGGACTGGAGAAGGTCTTGAATGGTAAGTCCTTCACAGCTCCCACAGTGAGGGACTGGAGAAGGTCTTGAATGGTAAGTCCTTCACAACTTCCACAGTGAGGGACTGAAGAAGGTCTTGAATGGTAAGTCCTTCACAGCTCCCACAGTGAGGGACTGGAGAAGGTCTTGAATGGTAAGTCCTTCACAACTTCCACAGTGAGGGACTGGAGAAGGTCTTGAATGGTAAGTCCTTCACAACTTCCACAGTGAGGGACTGGAGAAGGTCTTGAATGGTAAGTCCTTCACAGCTCCCACAGTGAGGGACTGGAGAAGCAACTCCCACGTTGGTGTCAGGAAAATCTTCACTGTCATGGTCTCTTCATCTCCCTTTTTTTGTCTTTTTGATGTTTTGGTGTATTTTTCAAGATTTTAGTATTTTTTTATATTCTAATTGTTTCTCATGAAATATTCATCTCTCTTTGTGTCTTTTTGATGTTTTGGATACATCTGTTGATGATTTGAGTGTGTTTTTCAGTGTTTTTCATTATTTCTCTTGTTTTGGAATGCTTTGGGAATTTTTTGGTCTGGTTTTGTTAATCCTTAAATCCCTTAAGATGAAGCAATGTTGAACAAAATTCCTTTACAGGTCATTAAAAAGCATCAATTAGTTCTCCTCATAGTGAGAAAGATGCAAACTTGAAATTGTCATATAAACATTTGCTTCATATCTTGCCTCTGATAAATGAAAACATTAATTAAGGTTCTTCCACCAGGTAAAATAAATTAGCCAGATTCATTCTTCATTTAGATAAAACCACAAACATTCCTCAATTTAGCATAACCACCACCAGTATCTCACTGTTAGCTAATCCCACACTCCCTACATGCTTCTGTACCTCCTCCTTCCTATGATGCAAATTCTTTCAAGAGGGAGGTTTCAAGACACATCTTCCAATTTTGGATGATCTTTTTGAATTTTCTTTTGGGACTGGCAGTTCAGTGGGTCTTGTTTTCTTTTCTTTTGCTCTTTTTGTTGTCCTTGGCCAGTCCTCCTGTTACATTAAAAAAAAGAGAAAATAAATACGTCAAACAAATAAAAAACTCACTTGGCAGGTAAATACATGTTCATAGGTATGGATGTCACAATGAACTACTACATTTGTGGTCTTCCTATTGCAGACTCCTCCAGAATCAAGGAACTGCCAGTCCAATACATCACAGGAGGCAATGCTATTGGGCTGCAAAAAAAATTCACCTTTAGGAAGTTATTTGACCACAGGTGTGTGTGCACATGTGTGTATGTGTGTGAATTAAGATTGAGAAGACAGAAAGTGGATGGAGGGATGGAACTGCAAAGGATGGGAGTCAGAAAGGAAGGTGCAAGAGACAGATACAATGACACAATATTCCTTTTTAATCTTCCCTATAAAATTTAATCTTCTTATAAAATCCTGATGTGCCTTTATTTCCATACAGCCTGCATTTTACTGCTATATTATTACACAACATAAAAGCATAATGATATACTTCAGTTTTCTTCCACAGTGACACAATTCCTTTTCAATCTTCTGTACCAGACTTTCTCTCCCTACAAACCCTCATACACTCACCTTACTTACTCTTCCTACAGCCTTCAGAAGATGCAAGAGTCAAGCCTGATGAACAAGGTGAGGACCAATTGGCTATCAGCAGGAACTTCAACTTGTGGCAGGAAGACTAAATTCACAGCCAGCCTCTCTGATGTGGCTGCAATCTTCATCCTCTTGATGGGTGATGCAGCATTTAGCTGTTTGCTGCTGATGCTGCTGCTGCTGCTGCTGGAGTATGCAGTGGGTAGTGATGCATGTGTACAACCATGGTCCATATTCTGAAGCACTCTGCTCTCACTATGACCATTTTCAGAGACCACATAGATGATTAGCTGGGTTTTCAAGAGAAATTTCTCCTGTTGATAAATTTGAAATCTTGTTAATATGGCATTAGACCTGTATAAGTACCTCAACACCCATGTAACTTCATCCAGAGCCTTTTAAAAGCAGTGGAAGTGAGGTTTAGTAGTGTTTCAGAACATTGCCCAACATACCTAAAACTCGAAAGCATATGAACCGAGTGACAATCTCACACAAGGAGGCCAAGGCAAAGTGCATAACATAACTTAAGAATTGAAAGTCTCATATATCCTGCCATGTACATAAGAGTATAATGGAAGCTGCAAGACTACACAAGGCAGGCAGTCCCTCTATAAAGCATATTAACCACACTTACAGATACATGCAAGACAAAAGGTGGCAGACAATAAGTTCTTGGGGTTTGCTGACCTGAAGGAACTGCAGAAAATAACAAGAAACAAGACACCTACACTTTTTTTTTTTCTGTACGAGGGACACTGGCCAGGGGAAAAAAAAAAAAAAAAAAAAAAAAAAAAAAAGTGTCCGAAGCAGTAGTAAAAAATTGAAGGATAAGTGTCTTGAAACCCCTCTATTGAAGGAGTTCAAGTCATAGGAAAATGGAAATACAGAAGCAGGCAGGGAGTTCCAGTTTACCAGAGAAAGGGATGAATGATTGAGAATACTGGTTAACATTTGCATTAGAAAGGTGGACAGAACAGGATTGAGAGAAAGAAGAAAGTCTTGTGCAGCGAGGCCACAGGAGGAGGGAAGGCATGCAGTTAGCAAGATCAGAAGAGCAGTTAGTATGAAAATAGTGGTAAAAGACAGCTAGAGATGCAACATTGCCCTGATGAGAGAGAGGCTGAAGACAGTCAGTTAGAGGAGAGAAGTTGATGAGACAAAAAGCTTTTGATTCCACCCTGTCTAAAAGAGCAGTATGAGTGGGACCCCCCCCCAGACATGTGAAGTATACTCCATACATGGACGGATAAGGCCCTTGTACAGAGGTAGCAGCTGGGGGGGTGAGAAAAACTGGCGGAGACATTTCAGAACACGTAACTTCATAGAAGCTGTTTTAGCTAGAGATGAGATGTGAAGTTTCCAGTTCAGATTATACGTAAAGGACAGACTGAGGATGTTCAGTGTAAAAGAGGGGGACAGTTGAGTGTCACTGAAGAAGGGATAGTTGTCTGGAAGGTTGTGTTGAGTTGATAGATGGAGGAATTGAGTTTTTGAGGCATTGAATAATATCAAATTTGCTCTGCCCCAATCAGAAATTTTAGAAAGCTCAGAAGTCAGGCATTCTGTGGCTTCCCTGAATGAAATGTTTACTTCCTGAAGTGTTGGACATCTATGAAAAGATGTGGAAAAGTGCAGGGTGGTATCATCAGCATAGGAGTGGACAGGACAAGAAGCCTGGTTTAGAAAGTCATTGATGGATAATAAAAAGAGAGTGGGTGACAGGACAGAACCCTGTTAATAGATTTAGGAGAAGGAATGGCCTAAGTTAATGCTTAAGAAGTTTTGAAAAAGGAAAAAAGGTGACTGGGACGTGAGATGTGAATGCAAGTGAATGGCAACGTGGGGAAAAAAATATAAAATACCGTGAGCTGCTCTTTGCAAACACTTTAAAAAAGAAAAAAAATTATTTACCATTCTACTGGAAAAGAAAATACAAGACTATAAAAGAATGACTGATTACATGGCAGTGTGTGTGTGTGTGTGTGTGTGTGTGTGTGTGTGTGTGTGTGTGTGTGTGTGTGTGTGTGTGTGTGTTTGTGTGTGTGTCTATGTGTGTGTGTCTATGTGTGTGTGTGTGTGTGTGTGTGTGTGTGTGTGTGTGTGTGTGTGTGTGTGTGTGTGTGTGTGTGTGTGTGTGTGTCTGTCTGTCTGTCTGTCTGTCTGTCTGTCTGTCTGTGTGTGCGTGCGTGCGTGTGTGCATGCGTGCCTGCATGTGTGTGTGTAAATTTCCTAAAAGAATACTTGGGATGATCAAAAAAAAAAATAAATAAATAAATAAAAAAAATAAATGAATAAACAAATAAAAAATTAAACAACACATGAAATGGTACATTTGTCTATGCATGAGTCTCATTAGCACTGCCACACTTACAGATTAGGGCATCCAAGGTGGCTTCCACATTTTGTGTTGCCTCTGAGATTTGATGCAGGTCTGTTGAGGGTTCCACAATGTGCTGTCTGCTGTACTTGCTCTTCTGAGTTGCACTGGCTGTGGGCAAAGGAGGACCAGTGAGTGGTAGTAGTCAGAGTTCTTATGACTGTCTTCTGGACAAAAGTGAGGCATGGAAAGGATTCCAAATACAATATTAGTTAATGTTTAAGTCTTTCTGTCTACCAGGCTAGCAATCCTACATAGGCAGCCTAAACAAAGCACTATGCACTCATACATACACACATCGTTCATGGTTTTAGTCCTACTGGCCCCTGCCAGAAAGAGATTGTCTCATGGACCACCCTGCTACACTCCAGACCCTAGGCATAATTAACAGTTTGCCACATACTTCCACAGGAAGGCCCAACAGTATACACAGGTTTACCACCCCTGCCCCTTCATAATGAGACCATTCCCTGCTCTACACTCACTCCAATCCTTAAGCCACAACAGATGCAGGGTACTTTCTATGGACTGCGCTTCACGTTAACTGGGTTCACACAACAAAATCATCCTTTATTTCATCTCCCATCCCCACAGCTACTTCTTTACACCTCAGGTCTGTGTCTTCTAACCCATGAATACAGATGCTCCTCAACTTACAAAAACATCTGGAGATAGGAACAAGAATCCCTGGGACAAGAGTCCCCACACAAGTCCAAATTATGTTTGTCACTCCAGCACAGATTCAAATTAACCTAGTGCCATGTTTGAGCACTATCCATGCATAGCAAAGGAGAGAGACACCATGTTGTTCTCATTCAACTTCTGACCTGCTAACACCAGTTTGACTGTGCTCCAAGATTTGTTTGCATATTTTCCAACTTTCTGATTATTGATCATGGCTGGTGACAATCATAAGGCTAGTGATGATGTGAAAATGCTAAGTGTCAAGTCATCTCAATAGAAAGTAAGATGGTTTTAATAAAGAAACAATTGTGGAGAAAAAAATGGCAAACAGAGCCTGCACTCATGGTACACTAGTATTTGTACAATTTATCAATTTGTTTTATTACTACATACATAATATCTT
>NW_026973736.1:430000-465000 GCF_035594125.1 Scylla paramamosain
GTGTGTGTGTGTGTGTGTGTGTGTGTGTGTGTGTGTGTGTGTGAGAGAGAGCACCCACCCTGAGGCAAGGTCAGTGGTTGGGTTCCAGGCACAGATGAACACCTCACTCTGGTGTCCCTGCAGGATGGTAGCCTTGTTGAGAGGGATCTCCACACTGTTGTCCACCTCCATGTTTTCACCCGTGGTGCCTGTCAGAAGAACTGTCACCTCATGTTAACTGAACTAGGTATTCAGGATTGTCTTCTTAGTGCTACCTGCCTTTGCCTAATGATAAATGAATGACTGAGAACTTCCTTTACTCCCAAGATTATTATTTCTATTTAATGTCTACTATTAATGTAACCTCATAATGCATTAGACAAAAACTGCATTTCATTCTCACTACTTCCCTTGCCTTATAAATGAATGGTTAAAAACTTCTATTGCTAGTTTAACCTCATGTTGCCTCTACTAAAAACTACACTTTCCTCTCAATATCACTCTTGCCTTATGCTAAAGAAATTATAATGAAAATTTGCTATAATGTTAAGACCACTACTGTTATTAATTCAACTGAGTGACCTGTGTACTATAGAGGCATTAATTCATCACTTCCTCCTCACCGTCACTCTTGCCTTAGACTAAACAGATCATTTGAAATATCCTCTACTACTAATGCAACTTTACACCGAGTGATGCACGAGTAAGTGAGCCTTTTTTTATTACCACTTTGTTGCCCTAGACCACAATGCCCTCTTACAGAAAAAGTAAATAAAAAATAAATAAATAAATAAACTAAATTCACAGCTAATGTAACTTTATACTGAGTGACCCATGAACTACAGAGGCATGAATCAAAGACAGCCTCCTTATCATCACTCCTCCCTTATGCTAAGCCAGCGACAAGCAGAATATTGTGATGTCCACCCTCATCCCCATTGGTGCTGGGAATTCTCTGTCCTGACCACGGCACTGTGTGAGCAGTGTTGTCCCCACAGATGATGGGTGTGGTGTACCTGGCCTGGCTGTTCATGTTTGCCAGCCTCATCGCCATCACTGCCCTGGTTCCAGCGCATCCATGTGCCACACACTGAACACATCGACAACGATCAATTGTGTGTGTTTGTGTGTGTGTGTGTGTGTTCTTCAGCCTTAAGAGCCTGACTGGTACTGACAATATGATTTCCTTGCTTCACTGGAGTTTCTATCAATAACTTTATGAGGCAGAGTTGAGGTAATGAAATTGGTTTCCTTGCTTCCCTGGAGAATTCAACAATTTTTTGAGGCATTGTTGAGGAGAACCTGCCACTGACTGCTACTGACACTGTGGTTTCTTTGCTTAATGTTTAGTATCACATATTCATCATTCTGCACTGGCATCTGACATTCTCAAAGGTGAAAGCAGACCTCAGGCCAAAAACGCAATCCAATGGAATAGCAGTAACAAGATGATTCGCTCCCTTCTGAATACTGATCCAGCCCAGCTTGTTCAGTAAAGCTAACCAAATATGAACTTAATCTCATCAAAGAAATAACAGGCATCTTGATACCATTTAAAGTAGCAACTCTAGTGTGTCAGGGAGAGAATGTTGTAATGTCAAGCACAGTAATTCCATGCATTTGTGGATTGAACGATGAGCTTGATCAAGTGTCACAGACATACAAGTCAAAGATTATTACTACTCTCAAAAGCTCAATCGAGAAAAGATTGAAGATCTATGAAGACATGGAGATGTTTGGGCTGGCTTCTTTCCTAGATCCATGCTTTAAGATGGACTGGAGCTTACCATAAGTCATGTTCATGAAATCCCTACTGAAGTCTACAGTAGATGAAATTATGCCTACTACCACTGAAGAAAATAAGGAGGCCCCTACAAAGAAGTGCAAGGTGTTCAGATTCATGACACCATCAGCATCAACGAGCTCTTCCCACTGTATATTAACATCAACTGTATCACAAGTAGAATCCAACCTGAGTCAACCAAGAACAGAGGATGACAGTGATCCCCTTCTCTTCTGAGAACAGAATCAGTCAACACTGCCTCAACTAACTATACTGGCTCCAATATCTGTGCATCCCAGCTTCATCGGCTCCAGATCAGACACTTTTCTCCATTGCTGGGAAAGTCTTTTGTCCTGAACGATGCAGAATGACCGATGTTCGCTTTGAGGAGTTGATGTTTATCAAGTGCAATCAACATATAGTAAAGAAGACATTACATGAGAAATAACCTAGCCTATAAGAAATCATGTGTATAACAAGTTCTATATTTTTCAAAGAGAAATACTTTGTTTTCCTTATTGCTGTGAAAGTCTGTGATCATGATCTGAAATAAATTCATAGAAGTAATGTATTATGTACTGTATAGCAAAATCAAATAAAACCTCTTACACAGAATGTATGTTTTTGATACCATTAGTTAGAAAGTGATTTAAGCGGTTATATTGCTATGCTCAAAAATGGAACAGTGCTCCTAAGAGATGTAGTTTGCTGCCTATTTAGGCATTGTACTTAATCACTGTTAATTATTATCTTTTTATAAATAATCACAGAGAAATGTGATTATAATCTAATCCTAATCATGCACAAAAAGAAAAAAATAATCACAATAAAAATAGCTAAAACTAATCATAATATAATCAATCAAAAAAGTATTCCAGACCATAATCAAAATAAAATCATAATAATTTATAATGATGCCCATGTCTGGTCAAGAACTTTTTTTTTTTTTCTGTAAGGTGAGGATATACTAACTACCTCTTGGTGCCATGTAAGGTGCTCCCGAACACTTAGAGGCAGCCACCACTCTGTACAGTGAAACACATCCCGGAATCCCTCATCACTATCTTTTCAACACACAATCTTTTCATTGCCAATAATTATGCAGTATATTTTTCAACTAATTTCATTCCAGTGTAACCTTTGTACCAGTAATGGTAGCCTGTTTGGCCAAACACAGGCTAAACAGAGACCCAGCAGAACCAAACACAGGCCAAACAGACCCAGCAGAACCAAACACAGGCCAGACAGACCCAGCAGAACCAAACACAGGCCAGACAGACCCAGCAGAACCAAACACAGGCCAGACAGACCCAGCAGAACCAAACACAGGCCAGACAGACCCAGCAGAACCAAACACAGGCCAGACAGACCCAGCAGAACCAAACACAGGCCAGACAGACCCAGCAGAACCAAACACAGGCCAGACAGACCCAGCAGAACCAAACACAGGCCAGACAGACCCAGCAGAACCAAACACAGGCCAGACAGACCCAGCAGAACCAAACACAGGCCAGACAGACCCAGCAGAACAAGGTAAAAAAGGTAAAAAAAAAAAAAAAAATGATGGAATAAACTGGAACAGGGTAATAAGATAAGGGACTGGAATGAGCCTGGAATGGGCTGGAATGGGCTGTATTTCCAGATTAGCTAAGTGTACACAAAATGGAGTCATGTATGTGATTTGCTGTGTGTGTGTGTGTGTGTGTGTGTGTGTGTGTGTGTGTCTGAAAGGTCTCCATCTCTCAAATGCTTCAGCGTCTTATCTCTATAACTTTAACTGGTTACAATGGAGGTTATTGTGTTTGCAAGTGTGTTTTTCATTATTCTATTTATAATTTAATAAGGATTCTGCTCTATCAGTGGAAAAAAAAAAAAAAAAACACATGGAAGCACAACTAATCATACTTGTGGCCTTTCAAAACTATCGTAATGACTGTAAAGTGTCTCACATGACGGCTTAGAAGCATAAGGCAGTTATCTTGAACACCTACACGATACAAACCAACCTTTGCCGTAGGAAGGTTACGTAAGAAAAGTGTGATAAGAGATTAAAAAAAGACAGGTGTGATTTCAAGGATATATGGGAGTTGTCTCAAAAATGCCAACACTCTATTCATCGAAGCAAAAAAAAAAAAAAAAAAAAAAAAAAAAAAAAAAAAAAAAAAAAAATATATATATATATATATATATATATATATATATATATATATATATATATATATATATATATATATATATATATATATATATATATATATATATATATATATATATATATATATATATATATATATATATATATATATATATATTTTTTTTTTTTTTTTTATGTAGGAAGGATACTGGCCAAGGGCAACAAAAATCTAA
Source organism: Scylla paramamosain (assembly GCF_035594125.1). NCBI lineage: Eukaryota > Metazoa > Arthropoda > Malacostraca > Decapoda > Portunidae > Scylla > Scylla paramamosain. Next base: position 434,130 of record NW_026973736.1, read on the forward strand.
TAAAAAAAAATGCCCACTGAAATGCCAGTCCCAAAAATGGTCAAAGCAGTGGTAAAAAATTGGTGGATAAGCGTCTTGAAACCTCCCTCTTGAAAGAATTCAAGTCATAGGAAGGTGAAAATACAGAAGCAGGCAGGGAATTCCAGAGTTTACCAGAGAAAGGGATGAATGACTGAGAATACTGGTTAACTCTTGTGTTAGAGAGGTGGACAGAATAGGGGTGAGAGAAAGAAGAAAGTCTTGTGCAGCGAGGCCACGGAAGGAGGGGAGGCATGCAGTTAGCAAAGATCAGAAGAGCAGTTGGCATGAAAATAGTGGTAGAAGACAGCTAGATATGCAACATTGCGGCGGTGAGAGAGGGGCTGAAGACAGTCAGTTAGAGGAGAGGAGTTGATGAGACGAAAAGCTTTTGATTCCACCCTGTCTAGAAGAGCAGTATGAGTGGAACCCCCCCAGACATGTGAAGCATACTCCATACATGGACGGATAAGGCCCTTGTACAGAGTTAGCAGCTGGGGGGTAAGAAAAACTGGCGGAGACGTCTCAGAACACCTAACTTCATAGAAGCTGTTTTAGCTAGAGAGGAGATGTGAAGTTTCCAGTTCAGATTATAAGTAAAGGACAGACCGAGGATGTTCAGTGTAGAAGAGGGGGACAGTTGAGTGTCATTGAAGAAGAGGGGATAGTTGTCTGGAAGGTTGTGTCGAGTTGATAGATGGAGGAATTGAGTTTTTGAGGCATTGAACAATACCAAGTTTGCTCTGCCCCAATCAGAAATTTTAGAAAGATCAGAAGTCAGGCGTTCTGTGGCTTCCCTGCATGATATGTTTACCTCCTGAAGGGTTGGATGTCTATGAAAAGACGTGGAAAAGTGCAGGGTGGTATCATCAGCATAGGAGTGGATAGGACAAGAAGTTTGGTTTAGAAGATCATTAATGAATAATAAGAAGAGAGTTGGTGACAGGACAGAACCCTGAGGAACACCACTGTTAATAGATTTAGGAGAAGAACAGTGACCGTCTACCACAGCAGCAATAGAACGGTCAGAAAGGAAACTTGAGATGAAGTTACAGAGAGGAGGATAGAAACCGTAGGAGGGTAGTTTGGAAATCAAAGCTTTGTGCCAGACTCTATCAAAGGCTTTTGATATGTCCAAGGCAACAGCAAAAGTTTCACCAGTCTCTAAAAGAGGATGACCAAGACTCAGTAAGGAAAGCCAGAAGATCACCAGTAGAGCGGCCTTGACGGAACCCATACTGGCGATCAGATAGAAGGTTGTGAAGTGATAGATGTTTAAGAATCTTCCTGTTGAGGATAGATTCAAAAACTTTAGATAAGCAGGAAATTAAAGCAATAGGACGGTAGTTTGAGGGATTAGAGCAGTCACCCTTTTTAGGAACAGGTTGAATGTAGGCAAACTTCCAGCAAGAAGGAAAGGTAGATGTTGACAGACAGAGCTGAAAGAGTTTGACTAGGCAAGGTGCAAGCACGGCGGCACAGTTTCGGAGAACAATAGGAGGGACCCCATCAGGTCCATAAGCCTTCCGAGGGTTTAGGCCAGCGAGGGCATGGAAAACATCATTGCGAAGAATTTTAATACGTGGCATGAAGTAGTCAGAGGGCGGAGGAGAGGAAGGAACAAGCCCAGAATCGTCCAAGGTAGAGTTTTTAGAAAAGGTTTGAGCAAAGAGTTCAGCTTTAGAAATAGATGTGATAGCAGTGGTGCCATCTGGTTGAAGTAGAGGAGGGAAAGAAGAAGAAGCAAAGTTATTGGAGATATTTTTGGCTAGATGCCAGAAATCACGAGGGGAGTTAGATCTTGAAAGGTTTTGACATTTTCTGTTAATGAAGGAGTTTTTGGCTAGTTGGAGAACAGACTTGGCATGGTTCTGGGCAGAAATATAAAGTGCATGAGATTCTGGTGATGGAAGGCTTAGGTACCTTTTGTGGGCCACCTCTCTATCATGTATAGCACGAGAACAAGCTGTGTTAAACCAAGGTTTAGAAGGTTTAGGACGAGAAAGAGAGTGAGGAATGTACGCCTCCATGCCAGACACTATCACCTCTGTTATGCGCTCAGCACACAAAGACGGGTCTCTGATACGGAAGCAGTAGTCATTCCAAGGAAAATCAGCAAAATACCTCCTCAGGTCCCCCCAACTAGCAGAGGCAAAACGCCAGAGGCACCTTCACTTAGGGGGATCCTGAGGAGGGATTGGAGTGATAGGACAAGATAAAGATATGAGATTGTGATCGGAGGAGCCCAACAGAGAAGAAAGGGTGACAGCATAAGCAGAAGGATTAGAGGTCAGGAAAAGGTCAAGAATGTTGGGCGTATCTCCAAGACGGTCAGGAATATGAGTAGGGTGTTGCACCAATTGCTCTAGGTCATGCAGGATAGCAAAGTTGTAGGCTAGTTCACCAGGATGGTCAGTGAAGGGAGAGGAAAGCCAAAGCTGGTGGTGAACATTGAAGTCTCCAAGAATGGAGATCTCTGGAAAAGGGAAGAGGGTCAGAATGTGCTCCACTTTGGAAGTTAAGTAGTCAAAGAATTTCTTATAGTCAGAGGAGTTAGGAGAGAGGTACATAGCACAGATAAATTTAGTATGAGAATGACTCTGTAGTCGTAGCCAGATGGTGGAAAACTCAGAAGACTCAAGAGCGTGGGCACGAGAGCAGGTTAAGTCATTGTGCACATAAACGCAGCATCCAGCTTTGGATCGAAAATGAGGATAGAGAAAGTAGGAGGGAACAGAAAATGGGCTACTGTCAGTTGCCTCAGACACCTGAGTTTCAGTGAGGAAAAGAAGATTAGGTTTAGAAGAGGAGAGGTGGTGTTCTACAGATTGAAAATTAGATCTTAGACCGCGAATGTTGCAGAAGTTAATGAAGAAAAAGTTGAGGGGGATGTCAAGACACTTAGGGTCGTCGACAGAAAGGCAGTCCGACCTGGGGACATTTATGGTCTCCTCCCCAGATGAGGACTCCGAGGCTGGTGTAGGAGTCGCCATGATTTTAAAATTTTTGAGTGAAGGGTGTGTGTGTTATTAGGTGCTTGTAGTTTTGTGTGGAGGAAGAGAGTTGTCTTTAGAGGGCAGGCTGTGACTGCCCCCTTGTGTTGTGAGACACAAAGGGAAACGTTCAGTGAGGTCACAGCTGGGTTTAATGATAAGTTCACAGCATCCCCTGAACAGTGCTTTAGACCTCACTGGGAGTAATTATCGTTTTGGCAGGTGTCTACTGCCTCCTCCTCCTCCTATATATATATATATATATATATATATATATATATATATATATATATATATATATATATATATATATATATATATATATATATATATATATATATATATATATATATATATATATATATATATATATATATATATATATATATATATATATATATATATATATATATATATATATATATATATATATATATATATATATATATATATATATATATATATATATATATATATATATATATATATATATATATATATATATATATATATATATATATACACCATGGGCAGCAGATGCTTCACGGAACATCCTGCAGCTCTGTTCACCAAGCAGGAAGCAAGGACAGTGTGGTCGTGGTGGTGGTGGGTGGTGGGTGGTAGTGGTTGGGTTAGGGGTAGGAGTAGGGGTAGTGGTGATGGTGGTGGTGGCACTGACTTCTCTCTCCAGGAGTCAATGTATCCCCCAGCGTGTGAAAGGGACTTGAGAATGCCGATGCACTCGAGAGGTCAAACTCCCCAAGCTCGTGGCAACAAACAGTGCAACATACGAGTGAGTCCCGATATTTTCAAGCAGTTGGTGAACATTTTACACCAAGCCGCTAAGAGGCTTGAGAAAGTAACCCAGTGATTCCTAAAGCACAAAAGAAGAGATGGATGGTGCATCATAAAACCTTAATGAATATCGGAGTCTAGAGGAATGTGTAAAGAATCTGGTGGTGAAAGCGATCTGGCAGCCTCTCCACCAATGGGACCCGGTTTTGCAGCAATTTCCGCCCTTATTGGTCGTGACGAGTTTATGATTGGTCGTGATTCTGCTGTGATTGGCTACATTCACCGTGGACTGTGATTAATGATGAGCCGCCACCGTCACACCGTCACACCAGCTCACAGCCCCGAGCAGCAGTAAGCCTAACCGGGCAGGCTTGGCGGGGCCCTGTCTCAGCCTCCCTATTGCCAAACATCGCCCCTTTCTGTCACCTCCCCCAAACCATCTCTCTCTCTCTCTCTCTCTCTCTGGGTCTTAAAGTAAAGTTCCTTGTTTCGTTTGGTAATTATGTTAACTGAATCAATTTTGCCTTCAACATCAATGTACTTTGAGAGATATGATACTATAATCTCTCTCTCTCTCTCTCTCTCTCTCTCTCTCTCTCTCTCTCTCTCTCTCTCTCTCTCAATAAATCATCCACATTGTCAAGCAGTTGGTCATGCCACACCCACTCTGGCACTCCTACACTCCACACTCTCCACACACTCCCACTCGTCTTGTAAATTATTTTCTTCATTATTGCTGCTCCGGTTGTAGCTATTACATTGTGTGTCATAAGGTTTACTGTAGAATTTAGTCATCTTCAACTTCCTTCACTTAAACTCTATACAGTCCACGCACACTCCTCACACACTTCCCCTCGCCCTACACACACACACACACACACACACACCCCTCATCCTCCACATACACACACACACTCCCCCACACTCCATGTCCTGGCCATCTCTCACGTGTGTGGGTGGCGGCGCCTCCCTCTCAGTCCACCAACACCACCACCAGTTCAACATTTTCAACAAGTTCAACAAGTTTCCAGCCCACCTGCAGTAACAAATAACACAGGTCAAATAGCCACTTAAAGGACCACCCTCACGCCTGCCACTTACCTGCCTAAGTGACGCAGAAATCAACACCAGAATACATCTAATACTCGTTATTTATTTTTTTTTCAGACACTTGCAGTAATATTACACAGCACACCAATTACAGAGTCACAAGCGCAGGAAGCTGAGAACATCAAAGAATGAAAACTGCGGAGAAAGATGTCTTAATGAAAGATTATTATCGTCCAAAAGCCTAATGCCATTCTTTTCTGTTGCATTATCTCCACACTGCTCAACGTGCTACAGGGATTTCAACGCCAGGTAAGGAGCAAGTTCCGTGATCTCCTGACCAATTACACCATTTTACAGAAAGATATCTACGTTAAGTATGAGAGAGAGAGAGAGAGAGAGAGAGAGAGAGAGAGAGAGAGAGAGAGAGAGAGAGAGAAAATGGAGTTAGAATATTATAGTATACAGCTTATCAATGCATTATCATTATTATTAGAATTATTGTTGTACTCATCATTATTGCTGCTCTGGTTGTAGTTATGTGTCTGTCATAAGGTTTACTGTAAAATTCAGTGTGTGTCATAAGGTTTAGTTGATTCACAAAGTGAAGTTTAGTGTCATCTTCAGCTTTCTTCACTTTAGCAGCACGTGGCATACAATTCTGCGTCTTAACTGAGTTGTGCAGCTCCCTAAACTCTCTCACTATACCAAGGAATCTGCTGCTGCTTATCATGACATATGAGGCCGCTAAAAGCAAATATCTTAACAACGAGGATAAGCGTGACTGTTGTTCTGAACACCGCCGACACCGCTGTCTCTCCGCCGTCATCACCACTGTTACCATACCTTTAAACACTTTAAACACTTTATTATGTTTGTCTGTAGTACATATATAAGCTTAAGGTACAATTAATTGAAAGACAAACAGCCCCTTATGAAGCACAAGCTTTTTGGGCACACTTAATATCTACTTAATACTGAAATGTAAAACAACACTAAACTAAAAATCTAATTGAAGAAAATGTAAAAAAAAATAAATAAATAGCAATAACAAAAGATTTAGGGATAAATGGCTTTGCAAGAACAGGAAGGAAAGGAGAAAAATCATAATTATACATGAGAAATAGAGAAAATTGAAGTGGAATCTGATTATAAACAAGCAAATATTTGTTTTGAGAATAATTAAACAAACAGAAATAAATATGTATATATACTAGAGGATATAAACTATTTTAGTTACATTGGATATGAACTATTTGGTTACCACCACCGTCATCACCATCAACACACTTTCCATCACCATTATCACCATCATCACTGCCGCTATCAGCACCTGAACCAACACTCGATGGGCAACACTTGATAAACATGAGAAAATTCTGCAACTATTAATATGCCAACAAGAGTAGATAAGGTAGATGTTTCTCGGCGCGTGACCGGAAAAAATCGTCCGTCTGTCCATTCATTTTTTTTCGCTACCCCATGTTGTAGTCAAAGTGTCATTTCACTTAGGTACTGCAATACTGCAACAAACCACATATGATTCAGAAATGCGTTAATTTATTTTGCTACTATAAGTTACCATCACCTTCATAATCAAGAAATATAGATGCTAAAAGTATTTTATGGTACCAATTTCAATAGGGAAGATTTTATTCCATCACCCGCTATTTCCTAAAATGTTGTATCTCTCGTTTTGAAGGCATAAGAAACAAACTCGTCTTGTTTCGCTACCACTAACTTCAGGAGCATGAAATATAGATGCTAAAAATATCTTGCTGGATTATTTTTAGTTACAAAGACTATATTTTCACGGACAGGTGTCTGAAATGTTAGCTGTCTTGTTTTGAAGGCATAAGAAGCAAACAAGTGTAATCTTGCTGCCAGCCAACTTCTCATTTGTCATCATTATCTTTTTCGTTTCCCTTCCCATCCTCAATTTCTAAGTAATTATCGTCCATGACAGCTGTGGCTTTCTGTCTATATATCACTCGCTATTCTCTCTCACTTTGCTTGTAGAGGAAACCGTCTATCATATTCTGTAATGTTACTTTGCAGTGAAATACACTCCCTGGGTACTCTGCCATAAATGTATGCGTTTTGTCTCCTAAACACTGCTAATTCAATCCACCAGCAGCACAAGAAGTCCTGCACGAATGATGCAAGAACTACTAAAAAGCATCAAGATTGTTCAACTACAGCATTACAAAGATAAAAAAAAAAAAAAATCTGATAAGAAAACCGCCTTGTGTAAGTGAGTGAACACAAGCACTGTAACACACACACACACACACACACCTCCTATCAAGCTCCCTCAGTACAGTAGTAGTCGTAATCGTAGTAGTAGTAGTACTAGTACTAGCAGTAGTAGTAGTAGTAGTAGTAGTAGTAGTAGTAGTAGTAGTAGTAGTAGTAGTAGAATAAGTACTAGCAATAATAATAATAACAACCAAAGCGTTCATTCCTCCAGAAAATAAATATAATAAACAACACTATGGGAGACCCAGACTTGACTCACTCACTGTACGGGCATCGCAGGGAATTAGGGGAAAAACACGGCAGAATTACCTTGACAGAACACACACACAGCAGTCAGTGAGGAACCCAGCACGTCACGACCCGCTAAGCTCACCTTGTCATGCAGGAAATGTTCGAAACGGCACCAAGACATTACTTGACTGAAATCCGCAACCCTCCTCCTTCCCTCTCCTCTCCTCTCCCCGCCACTCTCCCATGCCTCACCTCACGCTGTAATGACCTGACTGCAGACTGAACAATGACAGCACACCACTCCCGTCTGTCTGACTCCATCACTCCATATCCCGCACCGCCAAGGTGGTTGTGTTTCTGTGCCATTGTAAATCACTGGTTAATGCCGCACTGTTCCTTGACATTCTCATCACGCTATGCTCAGCTACTGCTATTGTGTGTGTTATCTATCTAGTCATCAATATTAATTCACTTTTGATGCTGGTATGGCAAAATTACTATACTGTTTGCATCTGTTGATCTATATTTATTTACTTGTTTCTTTTCTTGTCATACAAATATAAAGCCAGGTCAAATGCACACACACAAAAAAAAAAAAAAAAAAAAAAAAAAAAAAAAAAAAACTTGGTGTTCTCTCCCAAAAGAAAGCACCAGTTAAAAATTTGAGATGGAATGGCTGTGCTTTTTATTTGAGCTAGCTTTGTAATAACCTTAAATTGGTTCAGTCTGCCATGCAGGCTTAACGCATGAGAAAATGCTTATTCTGGAATATTTGTATTTAATATCACATTGCAATTCCCTTCTTTTTCAATAAACATGGAAAAATTTTTTAAAATTTTAAATGACATATTACACTGGTGCTCTGACAGGGAAGAACCTCATACTGCCCTGAATTGACCAGGAGCCACCTTGCGTGGGTCAGCTGGTCTTTTATGGTCTCCTTTCCTCCCATTCTTATATTCTGGATGACCATGCACAGGAGAGGTAGACACTTACCTGTAGTGAGCACGGGTGTTGAGGATGAAGCTGGGAGGCCTGGATCATATCGTCCAGGGTGTCGTTCAAGGTGTCTAAGCTGTCCTCGCTGTCCTCCTCCTCCTTACCAGGGCTTTCCTTGTTGTCAGAGGTGGGTTCAGGCTCTGAGGGCTGAGATAACACTTTCATAGCTACTGACCAAGCTCTTCACTGACTGTGCATTAACATCCTTTTAAATGAGTATATTCCAGTCATCCAACCAGGCAATTTCCTTCAGTATAAGGCAAAGTCATAATAGCCAATGGGCTAATAAGTAATCTATTATCTCCTAATGGTAATATCTATTGCAAAATAGACAACTCACCTTCCAGACAGTTTCCCCAGTCTCAGAGCAGTTCAGTCCAACAAATTTCAAGGCTTCATCAAGGTTGAAGTCAAGATTGAAGTCTGGTACTGTCTCATTGAGGGTGAAGGACGGAGAGTTAAGATGAGACACAGAGTCAAGGGTCACGTCTCCTCCGCTGATGTTTTTCTTAGGAGACAGTAAATGCTCACCTGCAAGCAAAGGATGAACAGTAATTACACAAATACTGTCAACACTCTTTCTGTTATTCTTGTAACAAATTTGATGTACAAAGCTACAACCTATGATGCTGTGGTTTGTTTTTCTCATCACCAACTTGTGGGGGTCATCAGATAAACAATAACATATTGGTGCCTAAAACATTAAAGCTCTTATGATAAAATTTGATCCAAATATGCTTTAAAAATCTTACAATAAGAACTATTCATGAATAAATGATGAATATAGCTTGCCTGGTTTTCAACAACAGTTAATGCTTAAATATGTTATGTATATATACTAAAAAGAAAGCATACATGGTTTATGTATATAAATAAACTGTAAAAACATATATCACATGGCAACCATTACAACTACATAAAGGATATAATGTTCCCTTCATGTTCAGAGCAATTATAGTCATCCATGAAACCTCAACCAAAACACTCACAATCTTCATCATTGAAAATATAAACAAAATGTGTCTACACACACACACACACACACACACACACACACACACACACACACACACACACACACACTACACATTATGTAAAGCAGTACACACCCTATATTTTCATCACAGCAGTAATTTCTCAGGACTCATAACTGTTCCTCAGTGTTACCAGTACCTCTAGTAATTTGTGATCCTTGATGGTGGGTGGAGGGAGGCCTCCTGCCTGGCCAGGAAGCATTAGTGAGCCTCCTGCCACCCAGGTGTACCTGCCCTCTGTCCCCACTCCTTCAATGATCCCATTATGATTAATGATTCCACTCTATGGCCACCACCAAGCCTAAATATTTTTCTTACTTGGAAAAGAAAAGCTCAAATCAATAAGCCTTCACTGAGCTACAGATCACCGTGGTCTAGATATATAACAGCCATTGGCAATTATTGCACAAAATATTGTAGCACACTACTGTACTTGCAGGGATAAAATAATATCCTTCAGTCTTGATATAAGCCAACTCTCAAAGTGCTACACCACAGCTACACAAGACATAACATTTTCCCCAAAATCTCTTGTCCTGTGTGTTGCTGCACTGCTGCCAAGAGTACACCACCTCACATGTGTGTCTTGTGAAGATAAGAAACCATGCTATCACTATACCATTAAATACTTACTCAGTCATAAGTCATAACAATGTGTGTGCAGCAGATTCCTCAATAACATTTCAAGGTTACTGACTACTGGCACAGTCCTTCATACAATGACACATACAAAAAGTTGCTAATGTAACCACAACAGGGTACTCATCTATTCACTTCACTGTGTTGTGAAAAGCCCTTTGATTACAAGATTATAACAAGAAACTTGCTGGAGTATTACACAGATCACTATCTCACAGTTCTTGAGCCACCAAACGCCATGCGAGCACCACCATATGACCACTGTGTTACCACCACTACCACCGCTGTCACAACCACCATTGCAACTACACATGGGGAGGAGGGGCAGAGCCTCACACCAGACAGGTGGTGCCTGATCAGCCAACCTACCAATATGGCTGTGCACCCAACAGGAAACTTGGCCAAATGGTGTAACAAAGGCCCTCCTCCAAGCCTGGGGGCCACTACACTTTCATGGGGGGGAACAGGAGGAGACCTAATGAGGGGGGAGAAGGAATACCACGAAGGGTTGGATTCGCAAGGGTTGACTAACGCCAGCCGGATATCCCATCACATAATGCTGCTGCCAATATCCCGCTGCGATGCCCAAAATGCACCCCCTCCCACCATGGGCGCCACCAGGCCAACCCCTAATACAGTAAAATCCCTCTCATCCGGCATTCAAGTATCCGGCAGCTTCAAGTATCCGGCACATTTTTCCCCGAGCCTTAAAATCTATAAAAAAATCAATGTGTACTCATAAAATTGATTAAAATTCCCGCGTGAGGCATACTTTGTCCCCTCGCCACCAGAGCACACTGCTTCGCACCACCTGTGGTCCACTGCACTGTGTTTACTCAGTGACTCAGTCCCGCATGTGTACTGTTTATCACCTGACGCCTTCATCATACCTAAAGTTGTAGAAAAGAGGAAGCGTGTTGTGCTTACACTTAAGCAGAAGGTAGAAATTTGTCGATGATTAGAGAGAGGTGAAAGCAGACAGCAACTAATGGCAGAATATGGTGTGGGCTCATCAACTATTTATGACATTAAATCCCAAACGAAAAAGTTGCGGGATTACATGAAAGTCACCGACACCCCAAAGGCAGTGGAAAATCATCACACACTGCAGTATCATCATAATGAAATGATGGACAAAGTGTTATACGAGTGGTTCAGCTTGAAAAGATCAGAAGGAGTCACAATTACAGGCCCAATGCTACAACTGTGCTGGTGAGTGTGAGGTGGCAGCACGGGCGGCGACGCGCGGCACAGTGATCAGCTGATCTTTGTTATGGTAAGATGCGTGAGTGTAGGGTGGTGATTGTGGGCATAATTTCACTTCTATTCAAGTATCCGGCATGTCAGCGGTCCCATTGATGCCGGATAAGAGGGATTTTACTGTATCATTTTTTCCTTCAAACTCTACTAAGCAGTGGATATTTTTCATCACCTTTCATTCTCTTTCAGTTTCTGGCTCAAAGTTTCACTTAAACATTTCTCTAAGTCCGGATCTTAAATTTAGGGCAGGACAAAAATCATCATACATGTGGCAGCCCGGCCCACATTGTTCAGTGTAGTGGCAGACATTCCATAGCAGTGACTTTGACAGGTGAGATTAATGAAAGCAAATTTTCATAATTCAATAAGGTAAGAAATACCTCCTACAGAGTGTACACAACTTTAAGGGACCCTTGGAGGGAGGCAACCATACAAACATCTATAGGGCACATCCAGGCATCTCCCACCATAATCTCCAACTGTCCAATTGTCTCACAGAGGCCAGCCAGACCCGCCTCCCCAGAACTCGATTAGTCCCTATATGGGAGGCAGCTACGGCCCCTCTCCAAAGGCTGATCACCTCTAAGCCAATGTTACACATCACATTCAGCTCACTTCTACAGCATCACCTCCACCTCCGTGCTGTAGCTCTATGGCCACTGGGGAAAAGTAACTCAAGGAATGAATAAAGAGTAGCTGCCATTGTTTCTTATAGAGCCTTATGTAGGGAAAATTATTTTATATCTATTAAGATATTGGCTATTCTTCAGTGTTTTGAAAAAGCATGCAATATTGACATTCAACATTTTTTTTTATCTTTTTAGTAGTACAGGTAGGCAGATATTTAGAAGCAGACAGAAAGACAGATAGGGAGAAACAGAAACAGATGGAAAGACAGAAAAAATAAATTGTTAAAATAAACAGATGGACAGATCAACCATATGAAAGCACTCTTAACAAAATCTCTAAAAAAAAAATAGAGTACAAAAAAACAGGAGGAAGCAACACTGAGGAGACCCCTACAAGCCCACAACAGTCTACCAACCCTCCTCCTTCCTCTGGTCATAAAGGTTACCAGAGATATAAGCCACCATCAGGGGTACACAATGCTCAGCCACCTCACATAATGTATGTGGGCTTTCTGCATTTTCCTTGCCCTTTACACAGATTAAAGTATGACATTATACTTGACAATTTCCATGGCAGTAACCTCAGTAACCTTCTCAAACACTTCATAGTATTTACAGTAAGTTTAAAAGTAAGGCTAGTAATAATATTTTATATCAGATATAGAATCTACCAGATAGGCATTCACAGGAATAGGCCTGGTAGGCTTCTTATAATGCTGTTTTATATCTGATATAGTAAGCAGTTGGAAAGAAATTACATATAATGGCCATTAGATGAATTTCAGCTTACCTACTTGTGACAATATTTCTTTCATGGCAAAATTGAAGCTTGCACCACAAACCTCAAGTAAATATCATCCTAAAGTCTCCTTTAGGAAACAAATAAATATGGATTTGTCTTTGAAAAGGAAATTACTTTTTGCTTTGTCAGAGCTGCTCTCAGAGATGGGAAGACCAGCATGAGGGTAATGGTCACAACCAGCAGGATGTCCTTGCTTCCCCACCCTGCCCTCTCTACCTGCCCTTGCTCCTTATCTTCCCCACCTGCCAATGCCTCCCTCCCCTTGTCTCCCACCTTCACCCACACACCCAACATTAATGAGTTTTTAATACTGTGAATCTTTAAACTCTTATATATGCATATTATTATGAATATTCTTGTCTTCTTTCAACCACTCATTAGCTCCAGTATTAATGAGTTTTTAATATTATGAATCTGTGACCTTTCAGCAAATGCATACACTAAGTATCAGTGAATGTACCTATGTTTCCATTACTAAAGATCCTTTTAATAGATCATTTTGAAAAATTTCCAATACAAAGCTATTTTCACATTTTCTATTGAACAATTACATAATACAGGACCAGTTTTGAATGGGAAGCATTTGCAATAAAAGTGATATAACATTGGTTATCTATTACATAATCTTTGCTATACAAAAATAATTGCTGAAGAATAAACAGTACTGTCCCTAAATTATCTTGCTGTCCCTACAGATGACTGCCAACCAACTGCCATGTAATTACACCTCCTGACAATCTTCCATCTCCTTAATGCATCTCTTATCACACTCATCTCCCACCCCACTCCACTCCTTCTTTCCCTCCATCAATCAGTGACGGTACAGGTGCTGGCCTCCTGTCACCACCCTTTTTGCATGGCTACAAGTGTCTTCCACCCCAACCCTTTCCATTAACACACACACTACACATCCTCCTGCACTTGCCCTCATCACCCAGCATCTCCTCACACCTACTTACTTTACTGGTACAATAACTCATACATTATTAAATGGTAATATTACATAAAAGTAGTGATGAAGAGTAACACTGCATTATAATTCAGTCAAAGCATTTTATTTTATTGTGTTATTTAACATATTTTTGGGCAAATACTTTGGCGATGAACTATGAATATGTTAACATAGGAACATAAGAAAACAAGGGAAGCAGCAAAAAATCAGGTCTGCACATGGCAGTCCATATATGAAACATTCCTAAATATTCCCACCTATCACCCTCATTCACAGCATGTTGCTTGCCTGGCCCAGAACTCACTAATTCCTTCATTCATACCTGCAGAAGCGTTGGCCTCCCATCATCATACAAATACATGGAGGTGTTAAAAGGCTACCTAACACAAGTGTGCCATGTTAAGGCAGTGTGACAGTCCTACACTTCATTCTGGGAGTCAGGATGATGCAGGGAAAACAACCATGACAAGAAGGACTGAGCATGACAATTCAGGATGGTGCTGGTATCCAAAATATTGGTGACTTGTCAGTTTTGAGCACGGATTGAGCATAACACAAGTAGCACACTCCATGATTCATTGAAACACTTGCTGTATATATATATATATATATATATATATATATATATATATATATATATATATATATATATATATATATATATATATATATATATATATATATATATATATATATATTGCTACTTCATTTTAAACTGAGGAGTACGACCAGTATATCATTTACCTACTAGCATCAGTCAACTCTTATAGCATTTACCTTTGCATATTTAGTATTTACCATTCCTTTTCTCTCTAATGACTAAAGGAGATTCAATGAAGACTTTTTTAAACCTGCTTCATTGCTATTTTTAAAAAAAGCTCAACAGAAAAAAGAGCTTCAGTCAGATTATCTAACAGATCTGAATTACGAGCTGACTCATTTAACTCTTTCTTACAAATAATAATGAATCTTATGGCCATAACAATTTTTGTGTGTTTAATTTCTCCCAACATCAACAGTAAACAACTAACTCATAAGCCCACAACTCTCATCTTCATGTATGTTAATCTTCACACTAACAGTTTGCTGAGATGGAATGATTTATGCTTCCAAGGCAATTTAGTGAGCATAATCTAATCTTAGTTCCCAAGTGACTGATGTGAGTAACAAGATGAAATATCAAGACTTGCAAAGACATGATAAAGGTTATCAGGTAGCAATTTAGTTAACATGTCTAGTCCTAGTTCCCCTGTGATTTCTATGACCAAAAAGATGAAAAGTTACAACTTGTGATGAGACAGTAAACACCAACAAGTAGCAATTTAGTGAACATATCTAATCTTAGTTCCTAAATAATTTATGAGTAAAAAGATTAAAAAGTAAGACAAGTAGCAATTTAGTTAATATATATATATATATATATATATATATATATATATATATATATATATATATATATATATATATATATATATATATATATATATATATATATATATATAATATTAGTTTCCACATGACCCATACAAGTAAAAAAGATGAAAATTAAGGCTTATGCAAAGACAGTAACAAGAGTATGACATATTATATTCTTCAAAACCATATTGTGTTGCATCAATAAAATAATATCATTAAGAAATAACTTCTTTCATCTATTGCATATTCAACATGAGTATGACACATTTATATTCCCCCCCCAAAAAAAAAATAAATAAATAAACAAAAACTAAAAAAGACTGTAACTCACCAATAAATTAACATTAGAAAATGAATTTTTACAGAAGAGATGCCATATGATCTGTAAAAATAGCTGACTTCATCCTATAAGGGTTCACCTCATTTAGTGGCTAATTCAAGCTCTTTGTTCTGGGAGGAGTTGTGGTAAATGTGAGGGTGTGCACAAGGTCACTTTCAACAGAGGTGATCTGTATGGGTGACACAATCCTCAAGAGCTTGGAGAGTTTCACCTTTAAGACAGCCAGTTATACACCTCTTTCTTGTCTTAGGGTTCCAACACAGTAACTTTGCCAAATCATGAAAAAAATGTACTGAAAAAAAAATGCAACTAATCTGCATGTTTAGGATGGCAAGGAGCTATCTGGTGTCCACACCACCACAGCACTTAATCCTTACCTACACACACACACACACACACACACACACACACACACACACACACACACACACACACACACACACACACACAAAACTTTACTAGTCTGAAATAAGAGACAAATATATACAATACATAAACTCTTCAATTTTCCATTAGATTTATAAAGTACAGTATCTGATATGGTGCAATTTGCTGGAGAAATGAGAGAGAGAGAGAGAGAGAGAGAGAGAGAGAGAGAGAGAGAGAGAGAGAGAGAGAGAGAGAGAGAGAGAGAGAGAGAGAGAGAGAGAGAGAGAGAGAGAGAGAGAGAGAGAGAGAGAGAGAGAGAGAGAGAGGTGGGGGGGAGTTGGCAGACTACTGAGAGACAGAGGCAGGCAGACAGGAGGATGAAAGTAGAAAGATGCAAGACAACACATGTGAACATGGGACCAAGAAGACTGGTGGTGGTAAAAGTCCCTGAGTCTAGGCAGCTGAGAGTCCTGCTAGGAGCCTGATGTCCCTCCCTTGGCCCACTCATCAAGACACACGCACACACACTCACACACACACACACACACACACACACACACACACACACACACACACACACACACACACACACGAACGAAGGCTTCATATTTGAGAGAATCCAAGAAAAGCCGAGGACGGTGAGATGCTTGAATGATGTAACAAATACAACTTCTCACAAAGAAATGTTAATATATCTGGAGGAGTAGAGTAGAAGAAGAGGAGATAATAATGGGGACATGAAAAAAGAATAACTATAAATACAGACACAAAAGTGACTCAAACTTTGCATATTACTGCAACTAAATAAAAAAAAAAAAGAATTCTTAGCAGTTATCAGGGAACATAATTATATCATACCAAGAAGACATCACACCTTCCTGTACAATCCTACTTACTGCAGTATAAAACTTCAACTAAATGTATTCTCCTTGCCTTTCAAGATGCCACTTCAAGATGAAAAAAATACCCACCTTTCATCCACTAATTTATTTAACTATCTCTTTTAACAACAATATTACTCATTATCTTATATTTCTAGAGTTAAGTAAGCAATATGGTGTAGTAGCAATAAGCTCCCATCATGACTTGTGTGGGAATTGCTGAGTGAACTTTACCATTCCCTCCCCCACCAACGAAAAGATGGTCACATTCCTTAAGGTGGCTCCCTACTACCCATGAGCCTCTGTGGCTATGGGTATAAAATCCAAAATCCATTAATCATAGGCCACAAAATTCTGACCACCTACTACAACCACAGTCTTTGTCTCCCTGGTGACTACCTTCCTTCCCCTACAACCTTCTCTCATGATCAAATACTGTGCACAACATTCTTATAATATATGATGAAGCTATCTATCCATCAGCATGCTACCTTTTGGGGGAAAACTAATAATTCATGTGCACAACATTTTTATAATCTATGATGAAGCTCTCTATCCTTCAGCCTTTTTAGTGAAGATTTTACTTATTCATTACACACAAGTTAAAGGCCATGACGAAAAATACAAATAAGTACAGAAATACAAGGCACAAATTTAAGAATGCAAGACAAGAATGCATAGGAAATGCACATAATTGAAAACTTTAAGAAGAAATTCCTTTCTTGTCAAGCCCAAGTGAAGACAGAGCAAATAGTAGAGAAAAATATTACCACCACCTTTTGCTTCTGCCATTGCCCCACCTCTTCCCAACATGACTGAAATGGCTCCAAATAATGGCTAATGTAAGGACAAAGTGACAGGTGGGAGGAGCAAGGCAGGGTCCTAATGACGCGCTGCCACACACCAACATTGCCCCCTCAGCCCAACCTTCCACACACAGCCTTATCATCATCCTTTCCTCAACACATCCATTGTCTTTTGCATCCCAGAGTAAGCTACACTGAGAGCTTAACCAATGTACCCTGTGTCTGTCAGAAATGGAAAGATAATAGTGGCCAGACACACTCTTTCCACAGTCTTACCACCATCCTTTCCTCAACGTAATGTCCTCAAACGTAATGTCCTCTGTAATTACGCCCAATCACAAAGAGCGGTTTTATATGCACTTTTTTTCTTTTTTACTAACATTTTTTTTTTTTTATGTAGGAAGGATACTGGCCAAGGGCAACAAAAATCTAATAAAAAAATGCCCACTGAAATGCCAGTCTCATAAAAGGGTCAAAGCAGTGGTCAAAAATTGGTGGATAAGTGTCTTGAAACCTCCCTCTTGAAGGAATTCAAGTCGTAGGAAGGTGGAAATACAGAAGCAGGCAGGGAGTTCCAGAGTTTACCAGAGAAAGGGATGAATGACTGAGAATACTGGTTAACTCTTGCGTTAGAGAGGTGGACAGAATAGGGATGAGAGAAAGAAGAAAGTCTTGTGCAGCAAGGCCGCGGAAGGAGGGGAAGCATGCAGTTAGCAAGATCAAAAGAGCAGTAAGCATGAAAATAGCGGTAGAAGACAGCTAGATATGCAACATTGCGGCGGTGAGAGAGAGGCTGAAGACAGTCAGTTAGAGGAGAGGAGTTGATGAGACGAAAAGCTTTTGATTCCACCCTGTCTAGAAGAGCAGTATGAGTGGAACCCCCCCAGACATGTGAAGCATACTCCATACATGGATGGATAAGGCCCTTGTACAGAGTTAGCAGCTGAGGGGGTGAGAAAAACTGGCGGAGACGTCTCAGAACACCTAACTTCATAGAAGCTGTTTTAGCTAGAGATGAGATGTGAAGTTTCCAGTTCAGATTATAAGTAAAGGACAGACCGAGGATGTTCAGTGTAGAAGAGGGGGACAGTTGAGTGTCATTGAAGAAGAGGGGATAGTTGTCTGGAAGGTTGTGTCGAGTTGATAGATGGAGGAATTGAGTTTTTGAGGCATTGAACAATACCAAGTTTGCTCTGCCCCAATCAGAAATTTTAGAAAGATCAGAAGTCAGGCGTTCTGTGGCTTCCCTGCGTGATATGTTTACCTCCTGAAAGGTTGGACGTCTATGAAAAGACGTGGAAAAGTGCAGGGTGGTATCATCAGCGTAGGAGTGGATAGGACAAGAAGTTTGGTTTAGAAGATCATTAATGAATAATAAGAAGAGAGTGGGTGACAGGACAGAACCCTGAGGAACACCATTGTTAATAGATTTAGGAGAAGAACAGTGACCGTCTACCACAGCAGCAATAGAACGGTCAGAAAGGAAACTTGAGATGAAGTTACAGAGAGAAGGATAGAAACCGTAGGAGGGTAGTTTGGAAATCAAAGCTTTGTGCCAGACTCTATCAAAGGCTTTTGATATGTCCAAGGCAACAGCAAAAGTTTCACCAAAATCTCTAAAAGAGGATGACCAAGACTCAGTAAGGAAAGCTAGAAGATCACCAGTAGAGCGGCCTTGACGGAACCCATACTGGCGATCAGATAGAAGGTTGTGAAGTGATAGATGTTTAAGAATCTTCCTGTTGAGGATAGATTCAAAAACTTTAGATAAGCAGGAAATTAAAGCAATAGGATGGTAGTTTGAGGGATTAGAGTGGTCACCCTTTTTAGGAACAGGTTGAATGTAGGCAAACTTCCAGCAAGAAGGAAAGGTAGATGTTGACAGACAGAGCTGAAAGAGTTTGACTAGGCAAGGTGCAAGCACGGAGGCACAGTTTCAGAGAACAATAGGAGGGACCCCATCAGGTCCATAAGCCTTCCGAGGGTTTAGGCCAGCGAGTGCATGGAAAACATCATTGTGAAGAATTTTAATAGGTAGCATGAAGTAGTCAGAGGGTGGAGGAGAGGGAGGAACAAGCCCAGAATCGTGCAAGGTAGAGTTTTTAGCAAAGGTTTGAGCAAAGAGTTCAGCTTTAGAAATAGATGTGATAGCAGTGGTGCCATCTGGCTGAAGTAGAGGAGGGAAAGAAGAAGAAGCAAAGTTATTTGAGATATTTTTGGCTAGATGCCAGAAATCACGAGGGGAGTTAGATCTTGAAAGGTTTTGACATTTTCTGTTAATGAAGGAGTTTTTGGCTAGTTGGAGAACAGACTTGGCATGGTTCCGGGCAGAAATATAAAGTGCATGAGATTCTGGTGATGGAAGGCTTAAGTACCTTTTGTGGGCCACCTCTCTATCATGTATAGCACGAGAAAAAGCTGTGTTAAACCAAGGTTTAGAAGGTTTAGGACGAGAAAAAGAGTGAGGAATGTACGCCTCCATGCCAGACACTATCACCTCTGTTATGCGCT
Organism: Scylla paramamosain; assembly: GCF_035594125.1. Classification (NCBI taxonomy): domain Eukaryota; kingdom Metazoa; phylum Arthropoda; class Malacostraca; order Decapoda; family Portunidae; genus Scylla; species Scylla paramamosain. Next base: position 454,111 of record NW_026973736.1, read on the forward strand.
CAGCACACAAAGACGGGTCTCTGACACGGAAGCAGTAGTCATTCCAAGGAAAATCAGCAAAATACATCCTCAGGTCCCCCCAACTAGCAGAGGCAAAATGCCAGAGGCACCTTTGCTTAGGGGGATCCTGAGGAGGGATTGGAGTGATAGGACAAGATAAAGATATGAGATTGTGATCGGAGGAGCCCAACGGAGAAGAAAGGGTGACAGCATAAGCAGAAGGATTAGAGGTCAGGAAAAGGTCAAGAATGTTGGACGTATCTCCAAGACGGTCAGGAATACAAGTAGGGTGTTGCACCAATTGCTCTAGGTCATGGAGGATAGCAAAGTTGTAGGCTAGTTCACCAGGATGGTCAGTGAAGGGAGAGGAAAGCCAAAGCTGGTGGTGAACATTGAAGTCTCCAAGAATGTGGATCTCTGCAAAAGGGAAGAGGGTCAGAATGTGCTCCACTTTGGAAGTTAAGTAGTCAAAGAATTTCTTATAGTCAGAGGAGTTAGGAGAGAGGTATACAGCACAGATAAATTTAGTATGAGAATGACTCTGTAGTCGTAGCCAGATGGTGGAAAACTCGGAAGATTCAAGAGCGTGGGCATGAGGGCAGGTTAAGTCATTGCGCACATAAACGCAGCATCCAGCTTTGGATCGAAAATGAGGATAGAGAAAGTAGGAGGGAACAGAAAAGGGGCTACTGTCAGTTGCCTCAGACACCTGAGTTTCAGTGAGGAAAAGAAGATGAGGTTTAGAAGAGGAGAGGTGGTGTTCTACAGATTGAAAATTAGATCTTAGACCGCGAATGTTGCAGAAGTTAATGAAGAAAAAGTTGGGGGGGGGTGTCAAGACACTTAGGGTCGTCGACAGAAAGGCAGTCCGACCTGGGGACATTTATGGACACCTCCCCAGATGGGGACTCCGAGGCTGGTGTAGGAGTCGCCATGATTTAAAAATTTTTGAGTGAAGGGTGTGTGTGTTATTAGGTGCTTGTAGTTTTGTGTGGAGGAAGAGAGTTGTCTTTAGAGGGCAGGCTGTGACTGCCCCCTTGTGTTGTGAGACACAAAGGGAAACGTTCAGTGAGGTCACAGCTGAGTTTAATGATAAGTTCACAGCACCCCCTGAACAGTGCTTTAGACCTCACTGGGAGTAATTATCGTTTCGGCAGGTGTCTACTGCCTCCTCCTGGCAGGTTACCAAGGATGACTTAGTGGTGGGGCATATGAGGCAAATGCAATGCTGCTAGAGTGAAGTACAATACTGTTTCCTTATGAGATAACACTGTGAATGAAATTTCATATAATTTTCAAATCAGTACAGTCCCCTCCACTTCCATGTTCATCACTTAGCACTGCCAATGTTGTGAACCACCTGCTTTCACTCATACCTCAGACAAATCTCATCAATCCCTCCATCACCCTCCCTCTTACTCATAACGAGTGGAACGTGTCTTGGATGTAAGTCGAATCAGGTGCAGTGGTTCACAGCAGACAATTCACACACAGGCAATGCTAAGTGATGAACATGGAAGTAGAGGGAACTGTACTTCAAGCTGGCTGAAGTTCTGGTTATTTCACATTCATATAATATATATGGAGATAACTAGTAATCATAAGGCAAAGTGTGCCATCATAATGAAGCAGCAACCTCATTGTGCACTGCTGTGCTAAACCCAATCATGTCATCTGCTCATTTCCATTAGTTATAGTCAAGATTCCCTTCTGTGGTAGGAAGACACATAAAGCAGCAAACTCATTGTGCATTGTTGTGCTAAACCCAATCATGTCATCTGCTCATTTCTGTTGGTTATAGTCAAGATTCCCTTCTGTGGCAGGAAGATACAGCCTCACTGTGCACTTTACAGCTACCTTGAAAAAAATACTGCTTCTTTTAGAAAAGGTAACTGAGAGGGGTGCAGTGAAAGGAGAGGGAATTTCTCTTCAGTATTTTTGTTTCTACAATAAGACAAGGCATGTTGTATGTGTCTTGACCTGGCTACCCTCTTCAAGGAGGATGCCAACCAGGTGGGAAGATACAGGTGATTAAGACCATATGAAGTAGCCTGTTTTAAGCAGCTTAGGTTTGTAAGTTGCTGTGGATGGAAGAATATGTGCATGAATGAAAATTAGAATGAATGATGCAAGAAAGGTGTAAGGAAGACTGAAAACTGTATATATATGGATGTATTTTACCTCCAATAAATGCAAAGAAAACTTTTAGGATGGGGTATTAGTGGTGACTATATTAAATGAAACTGAAACATGAGACTCGGAAGCCAAGGAGAGAGGGAAAATGAATGTCATTGAGATGAGATATCTGAAAAAAAAAAAGGTCCTATAACTCACATTATCAATAAGTCAATTTATACAAATGAAGTACCACAAGGATTCAAAGAAGCTAGAGTAAAACCACTGTACAAAAAGAATAACAGACAAGAAGTCAGTAACTACAGACCGGTTAGTATCCTTAATATAATATCTAAAGTACTAGAAAGAGCTGTTTATGATCAGTTATCAGATTACCTTAAAGCAAACAATATCATTTATGAATTTCAATCTGGATTTAGAGATAGTCATTCCACAGATACATGTCTGATTCATTTGTTAGACCTACTAAAAACTAATATATCGAAAGGGGAGTATACAGGCCTAGCTCTCCTAGATCTGCAAAAAGCATTTGATACTGTTGACCATCATATCTTGTGTGAAAAATTAAGAGCAATGGGTGTAGAGTCAGTGGAATGGTTTTATTCTTATCTAAGTGGAAGAAGTCAAATTGTGAAGATAGATGAACATTGCTCGGAAACCAGAAATGTATCCTGTGGGGTACCACAGGGAAACATTTTAGGTCCACTCCTGTTCTTATGTTATGTAAACGACATGAAAATCAGTGTCTCGTGTAAACTTTTGCTATATGCAGATGACAGCATTTTGATTGTTCCACACAAAGATGTAGATTTTATCAAAAATAGACTAAGAAAAGAACTTGAATCATGTAACACCTGGATGATAAATAACAAGCTGTCTTTGCATTTAGGAAAGACGGAAATTATGTTAGTTGGATAAAAAACAAAATAAAAAAATGTAGATGATTTTAATATAACATGTTTGGGTCAGGACATAAATGGAGTAAAATCAGTAAAATATTTAGGAGTTCAATTGGATCAGTGTGTTTCAGGGGAGCTAAATTGTAATCAGATAATCAAGAGGATAAATGCAAGGTTAAAATTCATGTACAGACAAGCAAAAGACCTTGATCAAAAAATTAAGAAAACCTTATGTAGCTCTCTAATTCAACCTCACTTTGATTATGCATGTTCCTCTTGGTACTCTGGACTGAGCAGTAGATCTAAAAAACAACTACAAATTTGTCAAAACAAGATTATTAGATTTATTTTAGGTTTAGACCCTAGATCTCATATAGGACAAGTGGAGAGAGAAAAAGTAAATATGCTTAGTGTCAAGAATAGGGTTAAAGAATTAAAATTAAGCCATGCACATAATATCCATAACAACAGAGGACCAACATATCTAGCAGAACATTTCCATAGGAAAACAAATACCCACACAATTAGGACTAGAAACAATGATTTAAACTTTGGTATGTCAATTGCAAAGGGTCCCTCAGCACATACCTTTTATCATACAGCCATTAAAGACTGGAATTCATTACCAAAAAACTTACAAAACATACAATCCAAACACCTGTTCAAAACATCTCTCAGGAAATATTTACAAGATGAAGAAAGAGCTGCTGAGTCAAATGATTTTACTTATTATTAACCATGATAGTCTTAGTGAAAATACATTGTAATTTTAAATTTTGATTTTATGGATACAGTTGGCAAATAATTTTAGGGTCTAGTATTTCTGTGTACCAGAGTTAAGTGTATAGTGATTCCTGTGCTGCCCGCCCCATCTTGCTGCATAAAAGGGACCCTACTGGAAATAAGTTGCTAAACTTTAGTAGGCTATCCTGGATGAAGAATCTATATATGAAGAGTATGTCTGGAGTAACACATAAGGATTGAATAATGAGTCAGTTGTGAACAATGAAGTGTGAAGGATAACTGGTGTGGAAAGAGAATAGGCTGACTGAGTAGAGCAGAAAGTGTAATGACAATAACATGCCTTCCCTTTGGAGCATCAGAAAAACACTTGAAAAATATATCTGAAGGTGGGACAAATATTTCTACCATGAGGTATAAAGTGCAGTGCCTTGGACATCAGGACCATAAGCAATTCCAGTCCCAAACAATTTGAGGGGCTTTATACCTCCTATCACTAATGGTTTGGGCATGCTGAGAGGAAGAACAGGGCTAAGTGGTGAGGATGTGTGAGGTGTAAGGCTGAGAAGAGAACCAGAAATGAAATGGACAGATGGTGTGAAGAGCATTATATGTAAGAGCGATATCTGTGAAACAAAGAAGAGGTCATGTTTATTAGTGATGAATGGAGAACTGTCATGAATGCACAAACAGAGATGCTGCATTAAGGATCAGATCAAGAGAAGGATCTTTTCACCACATATCACTCCAGAATGTTACACTCAGACTATGGATATGAAGCCACTGAAAGTGGATACTTCCTTTAATGTCTCCCATACAGAGGCTACAGCTCTCCTTACAACAAAGGAGAATCAAATGTCTCCAGCAGTTCACCATGAGAAAGCAAAGAAGAGAATGAGGAAGTAGATTTTAATGTCGTGATGGAAGGAGTACCAGACTTGAAATTGGGTCATTCTATCAGGAGTAAGGAACAAGCCAGGAGCAGCCAATTTCAGCATCAAACCAAGCCAATCCTCCCTTTCCAAAATACTAAGTTAAGATCAACCTTGTCATCTGCATCTGCCAAGCAGCACAGACTTCACTCTTTCTGCAGGACTCTGAATCATGAATCATTAATGAAAGCAAGAGAGAGAGAGAGAGAGAGAGAGAGAGAGAGAGAGAGAGAGAGAGAGAGAGAGAGAGAGAGAGAGAGAGAGAGAGAGAGAGAGAGAGAGAGAGAGAGAGAGAGAGAGAGAGAGAGAGAGAGAGAGAGAGAGAGTTAGCTAGCTTATGCCTTGATCCAAACCTTCAACACCAAGATATCCAAGAGTATGGAGCATTACCAATATCTTCAGCAGATTGTCAATGTGCCTGAGACACTAGAAGAGGTATTTATGAAGAAATCTAAGCATTAATAGGTGAACTGACATTCCACGAGACCATACCATACTCATTCTGATTAAAAAACCCTGCAACTGTGCATCACAGACATAAACAGGCATTCATGAGCATACATTTGAGGTCAAGGTAAAATTGGGAGCACAAGTTATAGCTGCACATGACCTCATCTCCGTGTACACCACTGAAACTGAGATGGATTATATCCCTTACCCAAGGGCACAGAGGTAAGGGATATTCAAATTTTCCATAGTTTACCTTCCCCATGCTTCCCCAGGTAGTCTTTACCAACCAATCCAAAGGATGACAAATGGGTGAACTATGCATCAACTGCCCCAGCCCAGATTCAAATCAGGGCCCACAGATTCATAGTCAAGCACACGACCCGCTTTATCATGGAGGCACAGTGTCAGCTAATATATGAATAGCTACACAATGAATGCATCCTTTTTTTTTCTCTCTCTAAGATGGTAAAACTTCAGTCAACATGAGATGCTACTGTTGCAGAAATGGCCAGGTCTTTATAACTGGCCAATTGTGAGCATTTACTTAGCTAAGACAATATTAAATTGTTAGATAGTACATCATATTCTTGTCTCTCTACATAAAAGAACATTAGTCAGCTTAAGGCACCACTATCACAGAAATGGCCACCTCTTAAAAATAAATGAAAGAATGCACACTAGTTTTCACCAATGCTAATTAAGTATTGATGACTAAAGCTAATGATCCCCAAAGCTTACCTGTCTCAGAGTCCACAGTAAAGCCCAGTTGTAGCCAGAGGTTGTCCTCAGGTTTCTCATCAATGGTGGTGTCACTCTTGGGCTGAAAATATTAAATAATCTTAGTGAAACAGAACACAATGAAAAAGAATAAAATACCTAATCTGCAATCCATACATTGCAAATTTTGTTTGAGTATTGTGAGTCTCACAAATTTGACAGGACATATGAAAATAAGTAAAACAGAACACAGTAAGACAGAACACACAATGCCTGATCTCCAATCCATAGATTATATAAGTAAAACAGAACACAGTAAGACAGAATAGAATGCCTGATCTCCAATCCACAGATTATATAAGTAAAACAGAACACAGTAAGACAGAACAGAATGCCTGATCTCCAATCCACAGATTATATAAGTAAAACAGAACACAGTAAGACAGAACAGAATGCCTGATCTCCAATCCACAGATTATATAAGTAAAACAGAACACAGTAAGACAGAACAGAATGCCTGATCTCCAATCCACAGATTAGAGGTTTTGTTTAAGTATTGCAAGTTTTGTGAATTTGTGGATGATATAAAAATATTAAACAATCTCAGTAAAACAAAACAAAAAATACCAAAGTATTCACACTATACAAGTGTTGTCTGAACATTGCAAGGTTAATGAATTTGACAGGAAGGAATGAAGGACATGAAAATATTAAACAACCTCAGTCAAATAACACAATTAAATAAATTACCTAATCTCTAATAAAGCCAATAAAAAGGTTTGTTAATGGATGAATGACATGAAAATATTAAACATCCTCAGTAAAATAACACAATTAAACAATAAATGACCTAATTTCTAATAAGCCCAATAAAAGTTTAGTTTGAGCAATGCAAGTCTCATGCATTAGAAAGGAGGGACTGTAGAACATAAGATGGAGAGAATGATATAGGGAAAATAATGAAATAAGCTCAAGGAAGGCCTTATAGTGGCATAAGTGAAACACCTTTCTTAGCTCTCGGGTTCTGAGTCACTAACTCTGGCAAGTGCCGCAATTCTGCCCCCTTTATGTGCCCTCCGTCATATTCATACGGGTACCTACGGTCAATAATTCTGCAGGAGGCAAGTTTATCATTGTACTTGCCCTTAATAACATCAGCTAGAGTATGAACACTTATAGACTGAAGGTCTGGGTGTTTCCCAATCTCAAGGATAGGAAGCAACAGAGCCTTGGAGAAGTCACCAGTGAGATTCTCTTCACATTTATAACTTTTGTTTAAAGCCTTCATTATAGAGACATGAGTTTCCGAGTGGCAACAATTCATCTCTGGGTCAGAGGATGACCTGAGTGGATCCAGTTTCCTGAGTTTGGTCTCCACAGTACTGGCACCCATTTCTGAATGTGATCGTTCTATGGGATAAATGTGCCCACAGTTGGAACCATGGTTGTCTGGTGATAAGCTGATTGAAAATTCAGTTGAGTCAAAGAGGCTGGACCGAGGCGTGTCACAAGTACTGGAGGAGAGTGAGTCATCGGCATGGAGTGCCAGAGAGGGTGGTGTAGTGTGGGGATACAGCCAGGTTAGACTTGGGTGAGAAGTTATCATCACTGAACTGAAATGACTTACGCTCTCTTCCCTGCAGCACATTGTCATACAAGTCTTGGGCATTCATGGTAGTAGTGTTTCTTCTTTGCTTGTGCAGCTGTGCTTCTTTACCTACTCAGGTGTTCAGATCCGGTAATTCACTTCTGTCCGAGTTCTGCAAGTTCTTGCTGTACATTCTTGTCCCTTGAAAGCAACATTGCAATTAAAACTAACATAACAAAAGTAACAAAACATATTTGTACAAGAGTTGAATAAAATCATGATTTAAAACGAATAAAATAAAAAATCTATTTATTTGATTTACATCAGATTTTTTATATAAATCAATTCTTTTATTACAGGCAAAAGCAAAGTTTTCTAAGGAGATTGTTGTTTCATTTTGAGCTGCCTGATCCAGCCCAGCTCAACTATAACACTATTCAAACACTAATATCTCTTCAACAACATAGCCGATTGTAACAAAATTTGCACCATATGACAGCACAACTCTATCAATTTTACATAATATAGCTTTCATCTCTTCTATTGGCTGAAGTCAAAGGGTAACTTGTAAAAAGTAGAAGTGTGTCAAAATTGTGATTTTGTAAACCAAACTTCAGTTTTTGCAGGTTTTCATCAACTTTTGTTTGTCTCAACAAAAGTGGACACCAATAAACACAAAATGAAATTTCCTATCCAACAGTACATAGCACAACCATTCGACTCTTGCAATGTTTTTTGCTAGAGTGATCTGAATATTAGTCAAGTGCACAATCTGCAGGGTGCTTCCACTGTTTCATTACTGACAGCTTCGCTCGTCAATCGCCTTCCAGGCACTTTACTGGTTTAACCCTTATAGGGTGGATGGTGTCTATGGTTGATGCAATGTAGAGGCAGGTGGCTTCTATAGTTGACCTGCATTTTGTGGCCTTAATTTCAAATTTTCCAAAGTTCACGGTGGCAGAAGATTGAAGAGGAAGAATTGATAAGTGTGATGCTATTACATTTTAAGTAGTTGGTCAAAGCAGAGTTGAGAAATTGATGGAACATGACCTATTTTCACTGAATTGTGAAAACCAGCCCAGGTTGGAGGAGTGTCCATGAGGAATGTTCCTGTCCTTTAGGGGTTTAGGGGTTGTTCCAGTAACTATTTGTTTCAGTCTTATGAGGCCATTTTCTTGTATCAAACTTGGCCAATGTTAAATGAAACTGTACTTTAATATACATTACCCAAGAGGAGTTTTTCACATAAAAATCATAGCTTAATCAGATCTGTTAGGTTAAAGTAACTATACATAAATACAAAGAAAAAGAAGTGGAACTCCAATCAAACATAAAAGTACAGTAAAAAAAAAAAAAAAAAAAAAAAAAAGATATATATATATATATATATATATATATCATTAGATATTTGACCCAATGTAACATTTCAATAATTTTGAATACAGTATATTTAATTTTGATTTAAATAATTATTTTTTACTATAATTTAAATAAACTTAAATAATTTGACTTAAATCAAACCTACCCTCTCATGCACGTCACAACAAATTTTTCCTGCCATCACCTAAGTGAATAATGTAGTTATTGTCAGTAACAGCCCCCCAAAAATAAGAGGAGATGCAGGGTCAAGGAAATATGTATATACAAGGTGCCCTAATCACATCCTAGCTTAGCTTCCTCTTGTCCCTTCTGCTCCCCTCCCTTGCCTTACCCTCCCACCTCTGTCCTCCCATGCTGTGTGATCAATCAGGCTAACAAACTCCACCCATGCAATACAATGGTGCATAAGTGGACACAATGGCACTCAAAGGATGGACTCATAAATCTCATGAAGTATAATGACAGGTTTAGTGAAATTTCATGTACTACAGGGAGTGTGTCAATGCACTGTGCTGTTCATCTGCATTCACCTGTCACACCACGAACCACACAACAGTCACACCACACCACACACCACACAACCTGTCACACCACGACGTACCACACCCCACAATACCTCAGCCACACCAAACCTGAAGCAAGTCTAGGCCTCACCACACCACACGCCACACTACACATAAACCCACAACACCTTAGTCACACCACACCACACTTACACCAGATCTCGGCCCCATTATACCTCAGTACACCACTACACCACACACCACCACGACAAGCACACATCAAAGAACACCTGACCACAGCACACCGCACCTATACCACGGCATGTGCACACCACGGAGGACACCACACTTCGCTTCAACCAAGCCACGTCAGTCTCAGTAATCCTACGCTGCAGACTCATTCCTCACTCAACTTTACCCAAGCTACTTAACAAGATGACCAGCATGACGCACTGACACACGAAAATCAAAGTATATAAGAGTCGTATAACACTAATCATCTCTGGTTATGACGAGAAAACGGCCGCGTCGATCAACTCTGTCCTCTCATAACATTAGCAAGTGTTCCTGAAATATTTCCTGTCAAGGGATACTTATCAAAACTATCAAGCGCTTATCTATCATTGTGGTAACCTACGACAACAGCTCATTGAAACTTAGAAAGATTAATTATATCACCGGCAGCAGCTCCTTCCCACATCTCTTTTTGGCCAATAATCAGTTTTCTTTCATCCTCCCTAACTGACTGGCGATCAGTTTAAGTCTTATCTACCATAACTACGACCTACGACAACAGCAAGCTTATTAAAACATGAAAAATAAAATAAAAATAAAAATAAAAATAAGCAGCTACAGCTCTTACCCGTCCTCTCATTCTCTCTGTGGCAAAGAAAGTTTGACGTTCTCCAAACGTCTTTCATTGAATATTTAAAAACAATATACCCATGGGATCAGTAAAAAACTATCCACCTCCTACTATATTGACGAATATGTAAAAAATTTAAATACATAATGTGATGAGTTAATAATAAGGGCCTAAAGCTTCAATAGAACAAAGTCAAATGAACGATTAAATTTAAATTATGAAGTGACTCAATCCTTATGTGTTTCATATCTTTAAGTAATGGTTCAAAACTATGAATTATAGTTCTTTTTTTGAGACTGGAATTAATCCATCACTATTTTCTCTCTCTCTCTCTCTCTCTCTCTCTCTCTCTCTCTCTCTCTCTCTCTCTCTCTCTCTCTCTCTCTCTCTCTTAAGTATTCAGGCCAACATCGTAGATAATTCTAAATGAACTAACAAATAAATAAACCATTATAACCATACCAGGCAATATATATATATATATATATATATATATATATATATATATATATATATATATATATATATATATATATATATATATATATATATATATATATATATATATATATCAACAAGTATAACAAATTAAAACCACTTGTTTTTTCAGCCAAACCTATAAGGCAGAAAACTGTACCAGGAACACGTTTATAAAGAATAAACTCTTACCAGAACACAT
>NW_026973736.1:470000-476072 GCF_035594125.1 Scylla paramamosain
GACAACACTTCTTGCCTCCTCGCCGCTACTCTCTTATCCTACCGCACCTAAGGGGGTATTCTTCCTCTCCCTGTCTCCCTCCCTCCTTGCCTGCGTGTTGTGGCTTCTCTCGTGTCCCAGAAGGCAGATATTGAGGTATTTTCATTTCTACGTTTGAGTGAGCATCTTTCATTCATGTGGCAAAAATTCATGTTATTTTCTACCTTCGTGTTCTTTTCAGCTTCTTGTGTTGTGTTGGTTTGCCAGTATTAAAAAGGTAGATTTTTTTTTGTTTTGTTTTTGAGCGACGCATATCTCATAGACAGACAATCACTGTTTAAATTTTTGTTCCTTTCTACGAGTCCATTGTCTGTTGAGAGGGATTGCCACGTGTGGGTATGACGGCTTCCTGTAGCTTCCCTTGCTTTCTTATGGTCGTATGTTGTTATCTCTAAGTATATTTTCTTGTGTTTATCCTCTACAGAATACCTTTACCTTACATTCTATTTCTGCTGTCCGTAATCTCTTTATCTCTTTAGTTTCTCGTCATACAATTACAGGATAAAAATTCCACAGTTTTGTTTCCATCTCAATTCTATCTATTTATGCAGACCTTGCCTTGCACCCTCTCTCTCTCTCTCTCTCTCTCTCTCTCTCTCTCTCTCTCTCTCTCTCTTTCGAATTAACCAACACACCATCAGACAGCTTCTTGAGACATTAGAAGTAAGGTAAAGCAAGGAATACAGCACAGGAAGAGGAGAACAGAGAGAGAAATAGAACCAGTGACTTATAACACATATTTGCTTTCAGTGTTTATTCCTTGTAACACTAGTGAGGGGTAGGGGTGGTGGTGCTGGTGGTGATGGTGGCAATAAGCGTGATGATGGTTCAATCCTCCAAGCATTAATTACAGCGGCGCGGCGATCATGTTACCGATAGCTTTTATAGCCGTGGGGAATATTAAGCTTATTAAGGGTGGTGGTGGTGGTGGTGGTAGAGAGAGAGAGAGAGAGAGAGAGGGGGGAGGACACGTATTCACTAGTATAACCATCCCATCATCCTCAAAGCTACATCTCACCTCTCAAAGCTCTTTATTCCACTCCCCCACACTCCTCTACCACACACATCTTTCCCTCTCATCCACTCTTCACTCACCAACCTACATCACTACCTTCCCTTCCTTAAATCTACACAAACTGCTGCCTGACACGAACACCGGAACTCGCAAACACTCTTAAGACTTTCCACAATCTAAGCTTAGTAAAACAACGCGACCACTGACTGACACAGGGAAAACATAAGACAGCAAAGGTGTCAGATATAAACCCAAACTAAGAGCCAAACACGACAAACTTGCTCAATTTTGCCACCTAGCCTTGCGTAATTCAGTACTCCCTCTAGTCTAGTCTAGTACTCTCCCTCTAGTCCCAAGACGGTGGAGGCAATTAAAAAGTCCCACATCACACAAAACTCGTGAAATTCTGGAGACGAAACACTTCCAACAAGCATCCCTCGCTCCCTCATTACAAGAGGCTTAGCGGACACGAACAGATGCACAAACAGACGCACACACGCCACGGGAGACTGCACTAAAACTATTTATTAAAGTGCTCAGTACCCTCGAGGCCGATTAGCTTCTAGTCCAGCGGTGGGAAAAAAATCGTGTGGCAAGCGTATTCATGTATTCAGAGCCAATGTAGTTAATCCCTTTCAAATATAATCCCGTGACAGAGACTCGGCGTGGATCCTGACATAAGCCCCTCGCAGCTCGCCAAATACGTTAACTCGCTACAAAAACCTTTTCTCTCCCGTCATGAAATCGGAGTATCATCAACAAGGGGGATAAAAATTTCTTGGGTAAGGAGGAGTCAAATGAATGGAGGAGGTAAGAAAAGGCAGACGACAGTGACTTCTACTATATTTTCTTATGTATAAGAGAGAAAGACGTTATGGATGGTTTATAGATGCATTGAAAAGGGACATGCGTTGAAGAAGACCGGAAGATTATCACGGTTTGTAAGTCAAGTAACCAGCAACACTCCCATTGTTCTTTGTGTTCTCCCCTCAACACTACACTCTCATCTACTGACAGGCTCCTTTTAAAACATGCCGACTGATTCATCCTTAGATCACGGGGCTTAATATCAAAGGAAAACACTAAACACAGGTATAATTACTATATTAAACCGTAACTGAACACCTGAACTTTGTGTGTGATGCGTCCTCTCTCTAAGAAGACGTGTGGACGAACCTTAACCGAATATAATACTCCTGCCTCCGCCTCTCCATGCTACCATAACCTTGAAAAACTGTAAAAATATGTTGATTCAGATAGCAGAGTATTGAGTCTGGACGAGGGCACGCGCTGCCCCCCACGCTACCTCTCAGTATTCTTGCCCCGAGGATGCATTATAAACTCGTGGCTGGGAATAACAAGGGTTTCTTCAGTGGTGGTAGCGGCAAAACTAAGTAAATATGTTAATAAAGAATTCTCGTTTTGGTAAAAGTATGAACAATGATACAAAGAACAGTTACCTTTATTCTTTGTAACTTTATTTTTGGTCTGGTGTCCCTGTCTGTCTGTTTTGTCTGTCTGTCTGTGTCTCTTTCTTGTCTGCTTCGGTATCCTATTCTTTCTTTATCCTCTGCTTTCATTTATTTCTGTCTGTTTCTTTGTTTAGGTATATTTTTTCCTGTCTCATAATCTGTGTCTCTGTTTTTGTTTCCTGTCACTGGTTGTTTCGATATCTGTCAATATCCTGTCAATGTGTCTTTCTTTTATTTTCTGTCAATGTGTCTCAATAATTTTTTGGCCAATGTCCGAGTCGATATTTTATTTTCTCAGCCACAGTCTAATTTTAGATCTGTTAACACCAGTACCTCTCTCTCTCTCTCTCTCTCTCTCTCTCTCTCTCTCTCTCTCTCTCTCTCTCAGTCTCTTTAAGGTCGTTCAGGGTCGGTCCCTTCAACAGCTCCACCACAAAGCAACAAAACACATCACACCCGCACCCTTTCCTCTCCCTCTCTCCCTTCCTCTCCTCTTCCCTCTCATTCCCTCCTTCCCTCCCTCCCAGCCTATCTCATTCGCCACCTCCCTTACTCACTCGATCTCCTCACTCGTTCTTTTTTCGTCTTCCTGCTTCCCTCTTCCCCTCCTCCTCAAGCCTTTTTCCTCCTCCCACTCTTCCTTTCACTGTCCCTCCTCCTCCTCTTCTTCTTCTGCTTGCAGCCTTTCCCTTTTTCTTTTATCCCCACAGCCAGTTTCAGAAGACTTGGTGTCAAATTATCACAGAAAATGAGAGAACATCACATCGCTCGCGCTCTCTCTCTCTCTCTCTCTCCTCTCTCTCCTCTCTTCTCTCTCTCTCTCTCTCTCTCTCTCTCTCTCTCTCTCCTGCGCCTCTTGTACCCAACGGCCTTCATGCAACTGATGGTTCAACTCACACACACACACACACACACACACACACACACACACACACACACACACACACACACACACACTCAGACAACACACAAAAAAAGTCATTCTTGTGTAAATACGTACTGGAGAGAGAGAAGAGAGAGAGAGAGGAGAGAGAGAGAGAGAGAGAGAGAGAGAGAGAGAGAGAGAGAGAGAGAGAGAGAGTGTTTGCGTAAGAGGCAATATCGTGAGAGGGGAGAGACAATAAGGAGAAAGGAAAATGGGGGAAAACAAACAAAAGGAAAAGAGAGCAAGGTCGCGGAGAGGGGAAGGAGAGGAAAAAAATAGAATGAGACAATGTAAAATAAGTCAGCAATGAGAGGAGGAGGAGGAGGAGGAGGAGGAGGAGGAAGAAAAGGAAGAGAAAATGAGAACAGGAAAAAGGACACTGCCAAGTGAGGAAAAAGCTAAAAGAAAAAAAAAAAACTGTCGGAAAGCGCAAAAAAAATAAATAAATAAAATAAATAAAAGAATAAAAGTAACGAAGGAAACGAGGGACAAGGGAAAAGTGAATATGCGGAGGAGAGAAAAATCTAAGTAGATAAAAAGGGAATGATTAGTGTCAGAGAGAGAGAGAGAGAGAGAGAGAGAGAGAGAGAGAGAGAGAGAGAGAGAGAGAGAGAGAGAGAGAGCGCCACCGCCACGAGCGTCGATATTTCTTGCAGTGGCGCAGGAGGAGGAGGAGGAGGAGGAGGAGGAGGAGGAGGAGGAGGAGGAGGACTGCAGCTGATGGGACAGTAGTGGCTTAATCTTGCTCGCAGAATAATTTTCATCGTTGCGTGTGTGTGTGTGTGTGTGTGTGTTTGTGTGTGTGTGTGTGTGTGTGTGTGTGTGTGTGTGTGTGTGTGTGTTAGCTCATTTCTGCTTAACAATAACAAACTGAATTCTAAAATAGGTAGCACGCTCACACACACACACACACACACACACACACACACACACACACACACACACAGCAGGCTGTCTGCGTCCCTGGCATCACCTGCACCCCCGCACGCTCCATCTGTCGGAATATTGCCTCACATCACTACTCCTGCACGGACACGTCTCTCACCAAGTCCATTTCTCAGTAACATGATTATCAAATAGATGATTTTCAAGGAGGACGTGGCAAGTTATTTTCTACCTTGCGGATTTCATGAAGCTGGCATGCATTTCTCAGTTGTCATAGATCATTTGCGACACAGAAAATACCTTAATGTTATATAGAAGGTGACTGATTTTTTTTATATCGCCACAAAAGCGAGATTATATAGCGGTGCATGAGGGAATTATTCAGTGATATACATTAATGTAATTGTTAGAGGAGAAAAAAAAAATACGACAGAATAAAATATAAGAAACTATAAAATATCCTATCTTAAATAGCAAGTTCAAGTCAATGAGAAGCATAAAAAAAAAATAGTAGAGCTCATTAATAAAACTGATTCAAACTCTCCTATTCACGAAAATTGATTAACTGTCTGGAAGTTTGGTGTAACTAAGACAACTTCCTGCGGAACCTTCCGTGTTGCGCTGCTGCAGCCATCCTTGTTTGCACTGCACTGCCAATCCGTAACAAATAACAAGAAGTCTACGAGCAGTTAAATTAAGAAAACCCTATTAATGACAGCATTTTTGTCCTCCTTAACCCTTTCACTGCGATACGAAACAATTAGCAGCACCAGAAGTAATGCATGAAACCTCAATAAACATAAAGAAGGAAGGTCATTAAAAAGAACAGATTTTGCAGTTTCTACTCAGTTTAAAATTTGGAAGTAGCTGTAGTAAAGATGTCTCAGATTGACTAGTAATTAGGGAAACATGTACCAGGTAAGAGTCAAAGGGTAAATGGTCCTATCGGGGGAGGGAGGCCTGTGGTGTGCATGAAGGCCACCAGTAAAGCAAACTGAGTATTAGGTTTGAACTTCAGAGCCATTAAAACCAGAAGTCCTGACGTAATACTATAGTTATATTCGGCACTTCATTTTGATCTCATCTAGACCATGTTATTCAGTCCTGGTCACCATATTTACGAAAAAAAAAAAAAAAACACTTGTAGGTCTGTTAGAGCAAGTAAATAGAAGAATGACCAAAAAGATACAAGAGATGAGAAAGGAGATTGAAGATTCTGAATTTACATTTCTTAGAGCAGCGTAGATTAAGAGGGGAGGCGGTGGAGGTCTTTTAAATTGTATTAGTGACAAAGAAAATCCTCAGGGTCAGTAATCAGGATACGGCAAGAAAAAACGGGTTCAAGTCTGACAAAGTTAGGTTTAAAAGATGTATAGAAAGAAATGGTTTTTCAATTAGAGAGGTAGATGAATGGAACAGACTCAGTAATCAGGCTATTAGTGCCGAGTCATTAAGGAGCTTTAAAAGATCAGACGAATTTATGGATGGTGATGGTGGGTGGAAACAGATAATATGTTTTATACAGGGACTTCCATGTGTAGGCTTAATGGCTTTTACAGCTTCTTTTTATTTTTCATGTTTTTTTGTTCTTATCTGTATTGGAGGGTAGAAAAACAAAAAAAAACATGTGGTTGGAATGATGAAGATCCACATGGGATTCATCTACTTGGGAATCCTCTTACGGGAAGTGATGTGGGAGGGATGACAAAAAACCGCTAAGACGCGTTCATCCTCAC
>NW_026973737.1:0-12500 GCF_035594125.1 Scylla paramamosain
AATATATCAAATATTCTGATTATTTACAAGGTCTTCAGGCATCTGCTGTATTTTCTAGTGGATTAGATGGGAAAAAATAAATAAAAAAATACCCTGCATCTAATACAGAACACAGAAGAGGTAGTGAAATATGGTTAAGGGGATATGGGGTGATCTGTGTTCAGAAGTAGTGCGCTGAACACTATTTATCAAAGACTTGGTTCTGTTGTGACAAAGCAAGCATTTGTGTCAGATGATGAATTCCCCCCCCTCCCCCTCTCAAAACACAATAAATTTTCTCTTTTTCAAAATCTCCTTATAAAATATGGGTGTGATGTGGAGGTGTATCTAATCCACCAGCAAATACTGCATGCATCCATTGTGCATAAAACCTGAAATTTACAATAATAAAATTCTACAAGAGAAACATGAATGGCAACTTGCCTTGAAATACTCAGCATTGTCCAATTGTAATTATGAAACCTCTATAGCTCCCAACTCTTTAAGCAAATTCTCTTTTTGGTTGAAGTAGTTCTTGTACCATTCAAGATGAGGATTCTTTGAGAGTCCAGTGCAAACCAGCTCCATGAAGTGTCTGATGGGGCCACGTTTTGGGCACCATCCTTCCAAGTGTCTCTCAAGGAAGACATGCTCATGGAATCCCACTTTCATTTCCTCCACCAAACCTGCTGAGATGGAAGGAGAAGGCATTGAGAAATTATTTATGTTTGGTTGTTAATATGAACAAAAAAATACAACAACAGAAAACTGCCAAATGACACACTAATTAAAAGAGCATTTTCTTGAATAATTTGTATAACTACGAGTATATACTTTACTTAAGGTAGTTAGTGTTGAGATAACTATACCTGCTTCATTATCAATGGGGAAGGTCCACAGCTTGCCTTGCTTAGTCCACTGTATCATCTCCACAAAGGCATTACTAGGAGGATGCTGCATACTCTGCTCCAGCTCATGTAGGTACAATCTCTCCCATGTGGGCAACACTGATATTGGAGCAGCAGGTCCATGGGTATCTTCTTCCCTTTTCTTAAATATCCCCAAAGGTTGACCTCCAAAGAGATCAACATGAGCCCTGCACATAGAGTGTGGTGTAGAGTAAATACTGTGACCTGGAAAATAACAGCAGTTTATCTAAAATGTATGACGTACAACATGTTGGGCAGCACAAGGCAGCTACATGGAACAGGCCCACCAAAACCTTGCGCCAGTAATGTTTCAGTAAAGACACAGAGAAGGTCCATGTTTCCTTGCTCCTTGGAAACAAAATAAGGATAATCATTAAAAACTTAATCCAAAACTTCAAGTCAAAAGACCACAAACTTTTTTTTTTATGGGAGATATGAGGTATTCCCTTAGGACACAGACTAATTATGAGCATCCTTTTCAGTGGATCAAGTCATGAAATACAGCATGTACTGAAATCATCAAAAGAAGGGAGCAGAAAGAGACCATCTTAATTCACATAGCATTAATGTACACCTCTCTCAACAAACCTGGGCACAGATGAATCCCGAGGCTGAGTGTAGGGCTTGCGGGCTCGGGGCTGGTCTTTCGGGTCAATGTGGTACCCTTGCCTGACCTCGGTACCAGAAGGAAGGTGACGTGGCACTTCCTCCATCCCTGATTGTGGCTTTCTCTCCACCTTCATGCCCACAAACAATTTCACTGCAACAAGAGAAATTATGCACAGCCACTAATGTCAGTGGGGCAAGGAAATTTACCAGATAGGATAAAAGAACTGCCACAAATGTATTTTTATCAAAAAAGGTACTCTGCAATAAGTACATACACTGAAGAAATTCACTGAATACAATAGTGTTGACTACAAAATCTAAAAGTACAAGAATGAGTAAAAAACTGCACAAAATTTGCCAAACATGAATTTGCATAATTCATCTTTTCCAAATTGTTACTTACAGTGATCTGTCTTAATGGGTTGGAGTGTATCATGAGTTAAGTTTGTTGGAACACTAACACTGCAGTGAAATAGTGTAAAGAGACACATGCATCAGAGCTGTCTTTAGGTTACATCAATTCTTGGCTGAACACCAGTACTATAATAGCTCATTTATAAGTCTGGTCTACCAGAATATAACTCCATTCAGCCAAAATGTAGGTCAGAATCAAAAAGCTTCAGCAGGCAGGATATTTTTGCCAAAACAAGAGTCGCTGTCTGATGGTTTGACACTGTTGCCACTCTCTACCTCACAAATAAGACAACAATAATGCACAAAGGAAAAGATTCAGTAGTATATGTATCTATGTAAGAAATGTAGACAATGGTTCGTTAACTGAAAGTAGGTGAAGAATGTTTAAGATTCTATATCTTCAATCTCTACTAAGCTGAGACTGAAGATGATGATAATGAGATGATCAGATATAAAGGCAAGAAACAGAATTGCCAGGAAAGATCCAGCAATTATTCACTTATACCACTTATAGTTTGATATGGGTATCATCTTAACTAACTGGTACAAGCTTAAATAAGAATGCAACTACAGAAATTTGGGGTTATCTTACTCACATGATATAAAACTAAAAAGGATAGAAATTGCATAACAACAAAAGTAATGTCACTGCACAAAACTGGGCATACCAGTCTCCATAATAAATAAACACCAAAATGACAAGAGAAATTTTCATACATTATCTTCTTTAATCTACTACTACCATAACAAAGGCATCAGGAACATTAACATGAAATCCTGCACAACAAAAGAAGACAAGCATTGCAGCAGTTCCTTGGGCCCTAAAAGAAACTAAACTGTACTGCAATGGTATCAATCCAACCACAAACAGATATCATGGCATCAATGTAGCCAAGAGGCATCAACACTCACCTGAGAGATGGGGCAGTGCCAGTGGTAGTCTCTGAAGAGTGGAGGCGCAAGGTGGACAGAAGCTCCGACTCAGTTTCCTTCACATCCCCACCAAGACTTTTAGCCACTTCTTTGGTTGCTAAAACAAGCTCAGGTTCTGAAAAATTGAGCCCAGATGTCATTATTACTAAAAAAATAGCAGCACACCACTACAACAAATGGTTCTAATCAAATCTTATATTACAGCCTACAATTTTATGATTTCAAACAAGAAAGCTCAAAGTTCCTTAGAACTAGTACAGCATGTTAACACTTCTTTGTTTGTAAGCACAGCATCCACTGCATCTTACTTGTAGACAGTAGTTTTTATTTGTTTACTTCTGTCAACAAATGTAAGGCAGCAACCTATTAATAAAACTAATAGCTAAAACAAACTATAATAAACATCACACCTGTACCATGGTGAAAGAATAATGTACATGTCTCTAAACACCACCCACTACTTATCACCATGTTTTTTAAATGTCACATGTTTAAGTGTCTAGACCTAAACTAAGACCTAAACTTGTACCAGTTTTGTGTCATAAACAGACATTGACTAAAAATAGATGTTAACTATTGCAGCATCCAAAAATTAACAATATGAATGACAATTAGGTAATAAGAAACCTACAGTAATGAGGGTACAAGTACAGTCCTCACCAAGGTCAGGCTCTGATACCGGGGATAATTTGCCTTTTCCTGCAGTTTTGGTCTTCTTCCGAGCTTTGGGACGTGACGGCTGCACTTGAGGCTCCACAGGAATATGGGGTCAGTCTGGAGATTAGGGGACTTTCAATATGATACAAAGATATTTGTACTATTTAAAATGACCACCTGGTGCACCCATCATTCTACAATACTAATAAAACATGAACATACATATTTATATTTGTGAATATTATGAAAACATAACAAGAGACTAGGTTATCAATGCCATCCAGCACTGGCATGTATAGTATTTATTATGTACTAATTACCACATAATGCAAAGTGGAACTTATCAAGCAAAATCTATTAGCAGAATTTACTGTAAGCAGGACTTCAGGAATAGTACTCTTATTGACTTATAATAACAGATTCAGATGTAGAAGATGGTGCAGCAACCACAAGTGGATGATGTAGAAATTACCCATCTGAGAGGAGAATAAAAAACCTTTTTTGAATGATGCAGCATGAAATCTTATGCAAATTGAGCTAACTATGGAGTGGTGGAATGAATGAAAAAATGCACCAAGGTAATCTGGCCAAATAAAAAAGATAAGGCACTATTTAAGTTTTAGAAGAGAGGTATATATATATATACACAAGTAAAATTCCAATGTCACAGTAGGAGATGGAAGCCACTTGGAAGATGGAAGGAGGTAAAGGAGTGCATGCAAAAGTAGTGCAAGGATAATAAGAAGAGTGAGTGAGCAGGCAAGGAAATAAATGTTTGGATTCATAGAAATGGAAACTTTCTCATCATGACCACCTCCTTAGGCCATTCCCTGAGGATGCTAGGCAGTAGATGGTAGATAAAGAGATGAATAAATGCAATGTATTCAATCTAATCAAAATCAACAAGAGGCTTTAATGTCAGTTCTGAAAGGTAAATCACCACAATATCTATGTAAACATAGATGTAGTGTTCTCACACTAGCCAAAGATGAAAGAAGATCATGTAGTTTCTTGTGGCTAGATGTCTTCTTGTCTTGTTTCTCTGCAGCAGCTTTCTCTTTTACACTGGACTCATGTTTTAAGACATGTGAGTCAGACTCTCCAGTCTTCTTTCTCTCTGTCCCCTGAAGTGGCTTATGGTCTTCTATCTGGGTTTCCAGATTCTGAGATTTAATTGATTTTTCTTTAGTTTCACCATTCTTGACAGTGGCAGCAGGTCTGGCATCACCACCACCATGCTCACACAATCTTCTGGTGGCTTTCAGCAAAGTGGCTGAGTCGGGCATGCTGGTTGTGCCGCTAACCTGGAGAACCAAATGAAAAAAAATAATGCTCTTCTTTGTCAGTCCAATAAAAATATATATACATGTAGTGTCCTGGGAGGAAAGTCATATATTCTAAGAAATGAAAGATCAAGTCATTTTTAATTGGGAATATTCTATGGTGAAATGTTTTTAATGCCATGGTTCAGAAGTTACAGGACATTTAAATATGCATGCACATCAGTGGCAAGTGTGACATTCGTTATATTTTAGTTATTATTTGCTATAGCAAGACACTGCATTATTGAATTCAGTTATATCTTTATAACCTTGTTGTGTAATCAAGTAACATCATGATGATACCAACACCCACCACTGCTACCCTCTCCTCCCCTCACTCCCCCCACTTACCACTTGTACCACATTCATATCAAAATGTCCTGTAGCTTCTAAACCATGGTGTTATCTATTTCTTTTCTGGTAGTTTTTGGCCTATTTTGAATTACTCTGCATGCTTTTCCAGCAAATCATTAGTTTTTTTTATTTTTTTACCCCTGATGCCCCATCCCTTCAAAGACTAATGATTTGCAATAAAAACAAAAAGTAGATTAATACAAAACAGACTGAAGTCCACCAGAAAGAAAATAGTTCCATCTTCACAAATAGCAGCAGTAACATTCACTCGCAATGTACCCCCCCCTTCCCTCGAGGGCTCGCCCGTGGCCGCCAGTCAGCAGTCACAAATCACCACCTTCTCTGACCCAATTAAATTAATCTAAACTAAACCAATCTAACCTAACCAGGCTAATCTAACCTAGCCTAGCCTGACGTAACTGGCAAGGCGAAGCACCCCAGTTAGAGTAGGTAAGTTAGGTTAGACTAGAGGTCTCCCCAGTTTTCGAAACATGGTGTTTCGCCCTTAAACTTTTCATGAATGTACACCACTTGCATCATCTCATTTCTGTCTCTGGCATACTTCACACACTCCAGCACCATATGCTCCACCGTCTCATCCTCTCCAATGTCACACATCCGGTATACTTTGCTGCAGAACTCAGACCATCTTTAAACACCTTGCATTCACACACATACACTGTGCCCTAGCTCGGAAGAAATCATCACCCAGGCTTCCCTTATACCACTTTTCATACATTGGGGCCTCTTTCTCTCTTTACCACTCTGAATATTCTTTTGTTCCATTTTATTCTTCTATTCACTCAGTCCCACAAGTTTCACTACTATGTATCACTTTTCCACTTCCTTCCTTCCACATCCATGTCATTCACAAACTCATGAAGCATCTCTCACCATTCTCATGCATCCGCTCACCTAAAATACCTACGTGTGTATTCATGTCTCCCATAATCATTACTCTCTCCTTTCACTTTCTTATGATCTTCCTCAATATTCCATACTTCCTGCTGTTCTCTCTTGCTGCTCTCTCCCCCTCAACTGTCATGCACACCACAATCACCACCAGTGTTTCACACTTCCCATGCTCACCTGTGCACTCTACCTTTGCTGCTAAAATTTCCTCACTCATGGCACAGTTTCCTATATCTAACTTTTCTATTCTGAAGTTCTTTTCCTTCCTATACAAAAAAAAAAAAAGTTACTCCTCCTCCTACCCTATCTTGAACTTTCTGTCCCTTTCCAATCATCACATACTTACTACCATCCAATTTCACATCATCTTTCAAGTGTGTCTTAGTCATTCTGACTATGTTGAAATGCCATTCATTCAGTTCCTTACACACATCCTCAAATTTCCCAATGCCCTATCCTTGCACATTCACACATCCAGACTTCATGCCTTTTCTTGCATTCCTTGCATTCTCAGTCATTCTTCACATCATTTCCACACGGTACACCATCCTTGCCTTCACACTTCACACTTCACACTTCACAGTCTCACTCCCATCCTTGTGTTGCCATCCACATTAAAGGGCTTAAAACCTCTTGCCTGAGTTAGAATATTGCACCAAGGCAGTGCACACACATCATGATCTCCAAAAATGGAGTATCACAGAAAGTGATAGTTTTGCCCAAAATTGCTTAGGTTACCCTCTTTAAAGACTTATACCTCAGTCTAGTGTCCACCAGTACTCATACTTCCATCACCATAAACCATACTTAACATGCAACACAACCTTCCCATTCTTCCTTAGCTTCAGTAATACAATGTGTGGGTTTTAATGATATTAATACTTTACATTCACTCTTAACTATGCAAGTATTTTATTAACACTAATTCAGGAAGTTTCTCTCAACAGTTTCTCTTTGATAACTTGCAGTGCATCATAGATACAAACTTCATAAATGGTTAACTTTTATTGATAATCTTAAGAGAAAGAAACAAGTCAAAGCAAAGCAAATAGGTTGTGTAAACATTTCATATAAATACTCCCAATGGAACTGCCATCAAACAAACAGAAATAGACATACACACATATATAAGAGATTTCACAATAAAATCTATCAAAATCTAAACCAACATATCTTTAAACTACATCAAGTAGAAGAAGAAATATATTCAAGAACAAGACCAAAGACTGACCCAACTAATGTTACTCTCACCACACACACACACACACACACAATGCATTCTGTCACTCTACCACTCACAGGACAAAACTTTCAACAAATCAACAACAGTGACCCAGCCAAGAGCATTCCTGCTAGGAGAGGAGGGTTTTCACAGTCTCAGGGTCACTGGGCAGGAGGGAACTGGGGTCTGTGTAGCCATGGGTTGGGTTATGGACTATATCATGCAGCTGCTTGTAAACTGTGCACACTGCCTCTGCTGTGCACTGTTGCAGGGACCGTCTGAAGGAGGAGGAGAGCAGCAGCCTGGTGTGGGGCAGCATGAGATGGTCAGGGGCAGCCAGGAACCCATCCAGCTTGGTCTAGGATGAGGAGCATATGTATTTTAGGGATGTGAAGTCTTCAAGGTGTGCTGCTGTTCACTCTTAAGTTAAGTGAATGTGTTTAATATTTCCTTATACTCTTATGAACAACACAAGAAAGGCAACCATACTTTGTTACATGACACTTTTATAATTATTACTTATAAATATATCATAACACCTGAAAAAAAGTATATTTCTATATGACTAAAAGTATGCAGTTATAGAAATTTGGATTACAGTGTTAAAAAATTAGAATACAAATTTCTACAGACAACTTACAAGCAAAAACCAACTTTAGAAGTGTAGCATTAATGTATAGTTTTGAGAATGGTAAGATTTAATGTATGAACAAAAATACTCCATAAGTGGTAATTTTCATAAGTGCAGCATACAGCTATAGTCAGACCAGCAACTATGGCTGAATTCAATGCTTTATGGTGAATGTGCTCAATGGGAAAGAGCATAAGTTAAAGTACAGCATGACATCAGATAGGGAGGAACCATTCTGCCCAGGTTAGCCATGCTGCCTATAGTCAATATTAACATGCAGAGAGTGTTACCATGAATGCCTGTATGGCCAAAGGCTGACACGATGGGTGCTGGGAGAGAGGTGTGGTGGGAGGGTTGGTGATCAGTGGGTACATGGTGGCCACTCCCATGCTATGACACACACACCCCATTGATCTGCTCCTGGCTCAGTGTGTCCAGCTGGGCGTCAATCTGTCCCTGGAGGGGAAAGACACATCTTCTGTATTAGATGAGGAAAGCTGGGGAGAGAACTTGAGTAGAGCTTTAAAAGCAGCAATGGAATAAGAATATAAGGGAAGCTGCAAGAAGCCATCAGACCTACACGTGGTACAGTTTTCAACATATGTGTATGTCACCATGAAACATAACATTTTACTACACAAAGCTGAAAACTAACAAGTAACATGCATAAAAGGATCACAATAAGGCAGGCAGTCACTTCATGAAGTCACTGAGATATTCACAAGGTAAACTGTCATCAAGTTATTCATAAGAAGGTGAGGAATGAAAGGTGATGTTTTACCTGGATCATCTCTAGTTTATCCCCAGTGGTGTGCAGCTGGTGGAAGCAGTTGAGCAGATACACAGCAGACTCCACTGCACCCAGTCCAGTTGCATTCTCACTTATCGCATTCATCAGAGGATCCACCACACAACTCACAATCTGCCAAAGGATACAAGACAATGAGGTAATGGATAGAACACTTAAATTTGCCATCTACTTCAAAACCTGTCTTTTCCTCTTTCTGTTTTCTCTTCTCCTTGTCCTTCACCTCCACAATTCCACAATTCTCCCTCATGCTGCAGTGTAAGTGGTCCTATTGATGCAATAAAGGCTTGCTGCTGCTGCTGCTGCTCTTTGGTAAATGACAATCAAGCAGTCAGTCGGTAAGCACATAACCTCTTGTCTTACACACCAGTCTCTTTGGTAAACATGTGAAGCAGCATTTTTCCTTCACTACATGCAAAAATAACTATGAAAAAAAAAAAATAAAATAAAATAAAAAATAAAAAATAAAAAACTGAATTGTCTCATGAAAAAAATAGTACAAAAAAGTTGTGGAAGTGCATTGAGATCTCACACTTGAGAGAAAAATGCAGAAAGTAGATCAATAAATAAACAACAGAGAAATCAATCCTTCATACATCCCTCTGTCTCTCCATCCATGGCTCCCTCACCTGCTTACAATCATGGTGTGCGTCGTCAGCCACAGTGGCGGCAGTAACCACCTCAGTGAGCAGACTCAGGGTGCATGCCACTCCAGGTGTGGGTGCCAGTGTCTCTCCTGGCGGCTCTATCCTCTCACTCACTCACATGGCTCACCTGGTGGCACCAAAAGACAGGTAATCAAACTTGAATGACTATAAGATTCTGGCTCAGTTTTGACAAGAGAGTGATAACCCTTCAAATGACTAAGGAGGTGGTGATCACCCTTTCAAATAATTAAAATTCTGTATCAACTTCAACAGATGGTAATCAGCTTTCAACAACAAAGATTTTGGCTAAATATTTCATATAGTGTTACTTCAACATATGTTATTATACTCTACTCAAGTGACAGTGATGTTACAAAAGATGTCGTGGTTCTCACTTGACTCTGCAGTGCTGATATAAAAACATCTTGTAGCTTAGCTGGTGGAGTTCATCAAGAGTGGCCACCAGCAGTCCTGCATCAGTCACCTGCAGGGATGAGATGAACATTAAAAGGAAGCAGAAACATGAGCTGAATATCAACAGAATGCTGAAAAGGAAGAATGGTGACACAAGTGGTAGAAGAGAACTGAAGGAGAGCAGGAGGTGACTGAGTGAACAACACAGGGAGGATTAAATGGTATACTTAAGAATGCTTATTTTAAAGTCTATCTATTATACACCCATTAAAGCAGGGTAGCTGACACACGGCCCCTACAACATATAACATCTTGTCTCATCCTAGGAATAAACGATACAAAAGGAGAGGGTACCCAGTGCTCTTACTCTCCCTTTTTAGTAACTTTTTACAAGCATGCAAGGAATGACATGGCAATAATATCAAATCTAGCTACAGAGTTACACCCAAGCCATGTTCATCTTAAAATAAGGATAAAAAAACAGGAATAACTGACCAGCTAAGCCATGTACCTGCAAAACAGTGTTGTGATAGAATCTGAGGAGGTTGCTTATCTTGTACAACATGACGGGTTTCTTGCTTCCCTCCCGACGCTGGTCTGTCACAATCGTCTGCTCAATTCTGGTTCTAGGAGGACGGCAAACACTCTCCGATACGCTGGCCACAGTACTCCTTGTCTGCTCTGTTGGGTCTGAAGGGAGTCAGTGTCAGTTGATGGTATAATGGCTGGTATTCAGGGTACTGTTTGTTCTTTGGATCTGAAGGCAGAGTCAGTGTTAGTAGCTGGTTTGAAGGCCTGCTATTCAATTACAAATATACACTCTATCCTTCAGCTTACCTAGATTGGAGTACTTGGCAAAAAGTGATTGGGCCGCCTCACGTTCAGAAGGGAGGGGCTGATGCACCCATGCCAGCATGTCCCCCACGTAGTGCAGGGGGGGGGTCATGTGCCTGCAGCTGTATGGGTCGTGGTGCTCCTCCAGGTCCTCCTATGGTGAGAGCATCCAGGAAGCCCCTCACCAGCCATCCTCATCTCACCACCACCATCCACTCCTCCACCACCAGGCTGGAAGGAAGATGCATTTAAGGTTTGTACGGAGGGAAAGTAAGGATAGGAATAAGAGGACAAAGTAATACAAAGGAATACAAAGGAAAGAACAGACAGCAACAGCCCTACTGGGCCTAACGAGGCTGTCTGTGTGTGACAAGAGGAGAATTTGAGGAGGAAATGAGGATCAGAGCATGCAAAGACAAGAATAAGAGAAAGACACAGTACTGAAGTGTGTAATAAAGGAAACATGCTCACTTGAAAAGCACTGGTCTCTCCTGCAGAGCTGCTAAGGCTTGTGTGAGCAAAGGTGAGGGGTCTGGGGAGCAACACTGCCCCTGACACCAGCGGTACAGCCTCTCCAGACCTGCTTCACGGCACACGTTCATTTGCTCCGCCATGTCCAAGGCAGTGTTTTGGTGGCCCGTCTGTGGGAAAAAAAGTGCACTTGTTATTACTGAAGTTAAAAGAGGTTCTTCATCCAGTAAATTTTAAACAGCAAAGGTCTAAGTATACTGGCATCTGATCTACATTACTTTTGATGGGCTCTAGTAAAAGAATTACATACCATCAGAGAAGAAATACACCTATAATAACTATATAATCATTGCTAAGGCTTTTGAACACAATCCTCATAGAAGAATGTGTTTAAAGAATGCAGGCCAAAGTGAGACAATAAAAAGACAATAAAAAGAGACAATAAAGCAAACAACAGTTGAATCCGGCCTTTGTGTTATAGAAAGAGATGAAAAATAAAGAGATGAGTTGAATCAAGCCTCTGTACTCTATCATTTGGCAAAACAGCTCACCACCCTGCCTCACAATATACCACAGACCACTACAGTCCACCCCAGACCATCCCAGACCACTACAGCCCACCACAGACCTGCAGGAGGTACTTGGTGTTGCTGCGTATCTTCTGTGTCTTGTCCAAGATGGTAAAGAACTCTGGGGTGATGGGAGACTCTCTGGTGGACCCCTTGATGGTGGCTACCTCATCTGGTGTCAATTGGAAGCACCTCACAAATGCCTCAGCCACTGTCTTCTGCATGTGTAGCTTGTTGCTGTGGAAGATGACAACAGTCACCATCTTTGGAACATAAGAACACAAAAAAATATGGGAAGCTGCAAAAAGATATCAAGACACTTGCCTAACTAAACTTGGCACCTCACAAATGCCTTGACCACTGTTTACTGCGTACGTACCTTGTTGCTGCGGAAGATGGCTGTGATCACCATCTTGGACTATTCTAAGAGAGGAGTTGTCAATTCAAGATATCCATTTCAAGAGAGGAGTTATAAAGATGCCAGCCTAACTAAACTTGTCACTTCATTCATTTGCTAGATGTGAGAATGTTGTGTATGAGTATATGATATGTATAATGTGTTATGTATAATGTTTGGGCCATACTGTGTGAGATTGCTGGCCTTGTATACAGATAGATAGATAGATAGGTAGATAGATTGTTCCTTTTCTGGTACAAAGGCTTGAGAGCAAATGAAGAATAATAATAAATCCCTCTGAAGAATATTGAGTAAGATGAGTCACCTCCGGTTCTGGAGTGAGGTCGTCTGGTGGATGAGGTGCCGAGTCTCTGATTTTGTGGCCTGGAGTCGAGACT
>NW_026973737.1:22500-25000 GCF_035594125.1 Scylla paramamosain
CTCTCTCTCTCTCTCTCTCTCTCTCTCCGAACCAGGCACTCTTGTAACTGTCTCTCCACTCTCTGTCCTTTTCTCCTCCTCCTCCTCTTCCTCCTCCTCCTCCTCTTCCTCCTCTTCTGGGTGGTAAGAGCTTCGAATCCAAAAGACGCTTGACCTGTGTGAGCAGCGGCCCGTCTCTCTTTAAGGGCGCCGCAAGTCTTCCCCCGCCATCGCCAAAAGGATACAGAAAAACGCCTTGCAGAACACCCGCATGTTTTCTGAGACGGCACGAAATACGAAGCTTTAAAAAAATAAATAAATAATAAATCAAATAAAATACCTCGTTTAAAAAGTCTTCACGATACGAAAAAAGAAAAAGAAAAAGTAAACGAAGAACATATAAATACAAAAAATAAATAAATAAATAGATAAATGGGGGGAAAATGGCACGAAATATGAAGATTGAAAAAAAATAAATAAATAAGTAGCTCTTTCAGGTATATATATAAAAAAAATAAAAAAACATATAAAACACCATCAGATTCAGAAAAAAATGAAAAAAAAAACACAAAACAAGGACGTTTTTTTTCCTTTTAAATGTCTCGAAATATGGCGCTTTAAAAAATAGTTCCTTTAAAAGTCACAATACCTAAAGAAACGGCGCCTAGTCCCCTTCTCAGCCCCCTCCAGCCATGATCAGCCCCATCCAGACCTTCCCAGCCCCCTCCAGTACTTACCAGCCCATTTCCAGACCTTCTCATCGCCCTCCAGCCCTTATCAGCCGCCTTCCAGCCCATAACAGTCCCCCTTCAGCCCATCCCAGCCCCGCCAACCATTACCAGTCCTCTTTCAGACCTTCTCAGCTCCCTTCCAGACCTTCCAGCCCTTCCCAGCCCCCTCCAGCAATTCCCAGCCCCCTCCAGCCCTTCCCAGCCTCGCCATCCCATCTCAGCTCCCTTCCAGGCCTTCCCAGCCCCCTCCAGCCCTGGTTTCCCTCACCTCCAGTCAGGGTCTAAGGGTAAATGGTCTGGCCTCGTCTCGACCTCGTATACAAGCCACTGAGGTCACTGGGAAACAAAGTGTAGCCAATAGCCATGTGTGTGTGTGTGTGTGTGTGTGTGTGTGTGTGTGTGTGTGTGTGTGTGTGTGTGTGTGTGTGTGTGTGTGTCAGTGGGTGGGTGGGGAAGAGAAAGAAACAGAGGACAAGAACAGGAGAGACAGAGATAGAGACAAAAAGAAAGAAAGAGATTAAAAAAAACAAGACTTATACAACGTTGATGGAGGGGAAATGTGTGTGTGTGTGTGTGTGTGTGTGTGTGTGTGTGTGTGTGTGTGTGTGTGTGTGTGTGTGTGTGTGTGTGTGTGTGTGTGTGTGTGTGTGTTTTGAAATGCAGAGTTCATGTGAGAGAGAGAGAGAGAGAGAGAGAGAGAGAGAGAGAGAGAGAGAGAGAGAGAGAGAGAGAGAGAGAGAGAGAGAGAGAGAGAGAGAGAGCGTTTTCGTCATTTCCGTTGACACTTATTCCTGTCCTTTATTTTTCCTTCGTTTTTTCCTTCAGTTTTTTTCCTCCACTTTTTATTATCTTTCTTCAAGTCTATATATATATTTTTTTCCTTGCTTAACCCATTATTTTTTCCCCTTTTTTTCATTTAACGCCTAGTTTTGCTTGTTTTTAGTGTCATAACTCTCTCTCTCTCTCTCTCTCTCTCTCTCTCTCTCTCTCTCTCTCTCTCTCTCTCTCTCTCTCTCTCTCTCTCTCTCAGCAGAAGGCAATAGTTTTCAAGGCGGAGCAGGACATCAGCAAATTGTCCCAAGGTGCAGTGCGGCCCGCGAGGCTCAAACGTTCACACAGTGGTAACGTTTGGTTAGGTTCACTGCGGCCCGCGAGGCTCAAACGTTCACACAGTGGTAACGTTTGGTTAGGTTCACTGCGGCCCGCGAGGCTCAAACGTTCACACAGTGGTAACGTTTGGTTAGGTTCACTGCGGCCCGCGAGGCTCAAACGTTCACACAGTGGTAACGTTTGGTTAGGTTCACTGCGGCCCGCGAGGCTCAAACGTTCACACAGTGGTAACGTTTTCAACACAAACGTTTACACTTCCCTGCACATTTTCACCACAAGCATACGGAACCACTGGACCTGAACCGTATCGGGTACCGGATTATGGGCCAAATATGTTTACCG
The DNA here is from genome assembly GCF_035594125.1 of Scylla paramamosain. NCBI lineage: Eukaryota > Metazoa > Arthropoda > Malacostraca > Decapoda > Portunidae > Scylla > Scylla paramamosain. Next base: position 24,663 of record NW_026973737.1, read on the forward strand.
GAACCGAATGCAAGGGTGAGAGTGAGTGTGAGAGAGAAAGAGAAAGTAAAAAGAAAGAAAGGTGATAGGAAATTGATATAAGAATTCTCTCTCTCTCTCTCTCTCTCTCTCTCTCTCTCTCTCTCTCTCTCTCTCTCTCTCTCTCTCTCTCTCTTCGATCTCTTCAATACGCCAATAAATCTCTTCATATCTCCATGTTACGCTCCCTCCTCCTCCTCCTCCTCCTCCTCCTCCTCCTCCTCCTCCTTCTCCCCCCAAATATTTTTCTCTCCCTCTCTTCTTCCTCTTTTCCATTCCCGAGATGGAGAGATGGGGAGATGGAGGGGAGGAGATAAAAG